>NW_012267244.1:6547402-6654115 GCF_000151885.1 Dipodomys ordii | reverse complement strand
GCTGTAGCTCAAATGGTAGAGGGCTCGCCTTGAGCTGAAGAGCTGAGGGACAGTGCCCAGGCCCAGAGTTCAAGCCCCACGACCGACAAAAAAAAAAAAAAAAGAAGCTGGAATTAGAGAAACCAAGGCCTATTGATAGGAAGCAAAGTACATAAGAAAGACAGGGCATGAAATGGTGACTGCAAAGAGGTTTGGCAATGCTTGGACAAAAAAAAAATATAGCAACTGAAGTTGCAAGGACACACACACACACACACACACACACACACATTATGGAGCAGAGATGAGGGGAAAGCTCTGTCTCTTTCAGTGGATGAATTCTCCTCTCACAGAAAATGATATGATTAAATTTATGAATGTATGAATAAGACAAGGTAGGATTTGGGCCAGAGGAGTAATTCAATAATCCACAACATAGCAGTTTAAAGTGCTGTGTGGACTGAGTACTGGCCTGTGAACCTGGTTCACATCTGTAATCCTAGATACAGAGGAGGTTGAGATCTGAGGATCACAGGTTGAAGGCTGCCCAAGCAGAAAAGTTAATCATAGATTTTTATCTCCAATTAACCATCAGAAAAGCTGAAACTTGTAGCTGTGAGTTTCTATGTTCAGGGCTTCAATACCCACCATGATGATAAAAAAGTATGTCTCATAATCTAAGGCTGTGAAGTATAAACTTGCAAGTGCACATGAAGACAGGTATCTGGATGTTTATGTAGTTGCAACTTGTGGGTGCTGTAAATTTACACAGGCCAGAAACCAGAGAAATCATTATCCTGGACTCATCTGAATTAATGAAGATCTGAGGGCATGGGCTGCACCAGAATTCATCAGCTCCTCAATTGTCCCTGGCCTAAAACATAGCCCATTCACACCCAGAGGGAATCTGCTTATGACAAAGTATGTCCATTGTTGAAGGACAGAGACAGTTGGTTACCACATCACTAAGCGAGGATAGTATTCATGTGCTGAACATTTCTTTGGTTCTCTCCTTAAACACTAACTCGATTCTTTCTTCTTCCGTTCCAGCTCAAGGTAAAGGTACATGCATCACAATAAGTAATACTCTTTCTGTTTGATGATTGTAGATTCTCTTTTGTGGTAAATCTGTGTGATGTCCTGCACAGGCAAATTTTTGAAAAGGAATAAATATAAATGAAGTCTTTCAAGAGTTACATAAGACTTGCAATATTCTGTTATGGTACAATGATTCCTCTACATTAGCAATTCTCACTATGAACACCCCTAGGAAAATGTACATTTTTGTTTAAAATATTGTTATTGGACAAAATATTCCCTAAAGATTTTTATTCATATATTCATTTGTGGTTGTGAATAAGATGTGTGGCTTGTGAGTTTTTTAGTGACAAGTTAATTTAATTATAATATCTATTGTGGGTTCAGTGTCCAGAAAGCTCTAAGAAATAGTTGGGTTTCATATACTAAATGATACTAAATAATACTAAATGATAAATAATGTTGTCTTGATTTGCATTTCTTTTATGGCTAGAGAAGTTGAACATTCCTTCATATGTCTTATTTCTTTTTCAGAAGAGTTTCTCTTAATGTCTTTAGACCACTTATTAATTAGGTGGTTGTGTCATTGAGGATTTGTTGTTGGGGGATTTAATTTTTTGACTTCTAAGTTATTTTAGATATGAGACCTTTGTCTATTGTATGGCTAGTAAAGATCTTCTCCCAATCCATGGGCTTTCTATTGATCTTGCTAGCTATGTCCTTTGCCATGCAGAAGCTCTGAAATTTCACGCAATCCCCTTTGTCCAACCTTTTTTGATTTGTTGTTTCTGGGTCAAGAAAATTCCGGCCTGTGCTAAGGAGCCCTAGAGTTTCTCATATTCCTTCCTGTAATGTTTTCAGGGTGTCTGCTTTTGCTTCAGTGTCTCTGATCCATTTGGAGTTGATTCTGGTGTAGGATGACATACAAGTTTCTAGCTTTAGTTTTCTACAGGTGTTTAGCCAATTTTGCCAGCACCATTTACTGAAGAGGCTGTTTTTCTTCAATTCTATTTTTTTTTTAGCTCCCTTATTGAAGATTAGGTGCCTAGGGATCATTTCTGGGTCTTCAGTTCTATTCCATTGGTTCTCCGGTCTGTTCTTGTGCCAGTACTAAGCTGTTTTTGTTTCTATGGCTTTGTAGTAGTGTTTGAAATTTGGTATTGATATTCCTCCAGCACAGTTCTTTCTGCTAAGTTTTTTTTTTTTTTTTTTGCTGTTCGGCGTCTTTTATTGTTACATATGAATTTTTGGGTTGCTTCTTCTATTTCATTGAAGAATGAGGTTGGAATATTGATAGCTATCACATTAAATATGTAGATAGCCTTTGGCAGTATTGTTATTTTCACAATGCTAACCCTTCCAATCCAGGAGCATGGAGGTTTCTCCACTTCCTGAGTTCTGCTTTAATTTCCTTTTTCAGGATTTTAAAGTTTTCATCGTAGAAGTCCTTCATTTCTTTGGTTAACTCCTAAGTATTTTATTTTTTGTGGGGCTATTACAAAAGAAGTTGCTTTCCTGATTTCAGCCATGCTCTTTTCATTGTTGGCATAGAGAAAAGCTATTGATTTTGAAGGTTAATTTTATATTCTGTTAATTTCCCAAAGTTTCGGATCAGCTCAAGTAATTTGGGAGTGGAGTCCATGGGATTCTTTAAATACAAGATCCTGGGAATATTAGGAGGAAGATGGCAGAACAGATCTGAGGACCAATGGAATAGAACTGAAATCCCAGAAATGAACCTACAGACCTATAGCCATCTAATCTTCAATAAGGGAGCTAAAAAAATAGAATGGAAGAAAGACAGCCTCTTTAGTAAATGGTGCTGGCAAAATCGGTTAATCACTTGTAGAAAACTAAAGCTAGATCCTTATATATCACTTTGCACAAGATTCAACTCCAAATGGATCAAAGACCTTGAAATAAAAGCAGACTCCATGAAAAAAATACAGGACGGCATAGGAGAAACTGTAAGTCTCCTTGGCACAGGTCAAAATTTTCTTAATAGAGATCCAGAAACACAATAAATCAAAGAAAGGTTGGACAAATGGGATTGCGTGAAATTTCAGAGCTTCTGCATGGCAAAGGACATAGCTAGCAAGATCAATAGAAAGCCCACAGATTGGGAGAAGATCTTCACTAGCCATATGATGGACAAGGTTCTCATATTTAAAATATACCAGGAACTCAAAAAATCAAATCCCCCAATAACAATCCTCAAAGAAACAACTGTTCAATAAATAAGTGGGCTAAAGACTTACAGAGACACTTCTCTGAAGAGGAAAGAAGGATGGCCAATAGACATATGAAGAAATGCTCAACCAATCTAGCCATAAAAGAAATGCAAATCAAAACAACATTGAGATTCCACCTCACCCCAGTTAGAATGACTATAATCAAGAACTCTAATAACAACAGATGCTGGATAGGATGTGGACAGAAGGGAATCCTATTGCCTTGCTGGTGGGAGTGTAAACTTGTTCAACCACTTTGGAAATTAGTATGGAGGTTCCTCCAAAGACTGCACATAGAGCTCCCCCATGACCCAGCAATCCCACTTTTGGGTACTTACCCAAATGATCACAAACAAGACCATACTAAAGCTACCAGCACAACAATGTTTATTGCAGCATTATTTACCATAGCTAAGATATGGAACCAACCCAGATGCCCCTCAGTAGATGAATGGATCAAGAAAATGTGTATATATACACAATGGAATTCTATGCCTCCATCAGAAAGAATGACATTGCCTCATTTGTTAGGAAATGGAAAGACTTGGAAAACATTATATTAAGTGAAGTACACCATGCCTAAAGAAACAAAGGTTCCATGGTTTTCTTCATTTGCAATAACTAGTATATGTCTAGGATAAGCAGGAAGATCAAAAGCTATGTATATATGACCATATAAGAAAATCCTAAGAGAAATGAACCCCAAGAAAGGGACACAAGTGGTTTTATCTTTCTTGCTGTTGTTTATAATTTATTAATAATGTACTATGTGATTTTTTTTCTTTTACATGTTCTTCCCCCATGGTATAACCTCTATTTTCACTGTATTTGACTCTGGTGCCCTACATCTTGTATACACATTTTTCTAATGTGGTGGAGGGGAAGAGAAATAACAAAATTCTTAAATAAGGATACAGGTTGACCCATTGTAAAGTGAGATATACAAGACACTATGTTGAAAAGGAACTTTACAACTTGAGGTGAGGCGTTGGTGGTGGTGGAGGGAGCAATCGGGGAGGAAGGGAAGGAAGGGATGGTAGAGGAAAACAAAGGAGGTGGTAACAATGCTTGATAGGAAATATGCTTCTTATTTTAATCACATAACTGTAACCCCTCCATATAGTAACTTTACAATAAAAATATATAGAAATAAAACAAAACAAGATAAATAACGGCCTTTATTATAAAATTCCTTGCTTGTCTTTGTTCCTGAAGTCAATTGTTTGTTGTTTGTTTGTTTGTTGTTTGTTTGTTGTCATGAGGGCTGGGTGCTATCCCTCACTTCTTCAGCTCAAGGCTTAGCACCCTACTGTTTGAGCCACAGTGCCACTTTTGGCTTTTTTTCCCCCTGCTTATGTAATGCCAAGCCTCATGCATGCAAGGCAAGCACTCTACCACTGAGCCACCTTCCCAGCCCACATCTTATCTTTTCTAAGGAAGTGAATTAGCCTGAATTCTATGCCTGTACTTTCTTGCTGATTGCTTTATGTTTTTAACACCAGGTGTTGCTAGGTTTTACACACACACACACACACACACACACACACACACACAATATTACGTGTAAATTCACTCTCTTAATTCACACAATTAAAAATCTTCTTGCTGTGACTATATGAAAAAACATATATGCATGTGTTTATGTATATATACATATAAATTTTTAAGGTTTATATTTGGCTATGTCACCCTAATGTTGCCATTAATGTGCCTTTAGCTTCTAAATTCAAATATGGTTTTTGAAAAAATAAAAATAAAGTCTCACTAAAAGTTCAGTGTTGCAATGCAGAACATGAAAATCAAATCTTGAAAACAAGATTAGTAGTAACTGAGAAAAACAAGGGACAGTTTTAGTGCTTTGGAAGATAAATACTCAGGTATTTCAAATGTGTAGTATCATTTCATCTTGCTTAAGATACTATATATATATATGTATATATATATATATATATATCAAACCATAAAATCAAACAAAATAGCTTACATAAGAGTTCATTTATTTAGTATTTCCTATACTTGCATATTTTTTATGTTTTCATGCAATGATAATGTTCTAAATATCCAAGTTGTGTAGTTTCTATACAAAATTTCCATTAGATTTTTTATGATGTCTCACTAAAACTAGAATTAGATTTAAATCTTGAATATATTATGCATTAGCTTGGTAACCTTAAGGACGAAGTTAACTACTCTAAATCTCATTTGCAAAATATAAACACAATTTTAGAAGTTTTCTTTCCATGTACAAATCCCTTTGTTTCTCCGTTCCACAACTGAATTGATAAAAGATAGCTCTGTTTGATTTGACTTTACTGTATACAAATATTAATTGTGCAGTTTACTGCATGTCTACTATGTGCTATACCCTCAGTTTACCATAACCACATTGTGAATCTCTGTGAACTGTGGGAGAAGCAGACTTGTATACACAGGTGACAGCACAGAAGTGTAGAGTCTTACAGGAGTCTAACTACTTGAAGTACCTGGACTCAAATTTTTGGTGAGTAAAGAGCTGGCAGAATCCAGGAAATTCTGAGTATGGAGGATTAAGGACTCTCAGACAAGAAGTACAATTGCCAGTGTAAAGTATCTTTCAAAGGATTATCTTTGGAGAAGAGGAAGAATGGACATGGTTGAAGCAGAGTTGGGATGGAAACCATAAGAAAAAGAGACTGGAATGGAAAGTTTGACCTAGTTTCTGATGTGACTGTCTCTCTATGTAAGCATATTGAGTAAGTTAACAAATTGACTGCCTAAGGAATCAAGATATTAACTTAAAGGAGCAATATTAAACCTGAAGAAAATTTTGTTCTCACCATACACTTGACATTAATAAATATCTTAATCTGTCTGGATTTTAGGGTCTTTGTAAACTGAGATTATTAAACTTTTCCAGACCTACCCCTTTTTCTTTTTCTTTTTCTTTTTTGCCAGTTGTGGGGTCTGAACTCCGGGCCTGGGCGCTGTCCCTCAGCTCTTCAGCTCAAGGCTAGCACTCTACCACTTGAGCCACAGTGCCACTTCCAGCTTTTTCTGCTTATGTGGTGCTGAGGAATTGAACTCAGGGCCTCATGCATGCAAGGCAAGTGCTCTACCACTGAGCCACCTTCCCAGCCCCTACCCCTTTTTCTTATTTTTTTGGATTGGTCGTGGGATTTGAAATCAGTCCTGAGCACTGACATTGAGATTTTTCGCTCAAAGCTAGTGCTTGAGTACCACTTTGAGCCACAGTGCCAGTTCTAGTTTTCTAGTGGTTAATTGGAGATGAGTTTCAGGGACTTTTATGCCTAGGCTGGCCTTGAACTGTCATCCTCAGGTTTCAGCCTCTTGAGTAGCTAGGATTACAGGCATGAGGCACCAGCACCTGGCAAGACCTACCTTTTATTCAGTGTTACATTTCTATTTTTCAATCTTATGTTTATCTCTAAAACTGTGCAGTCTCCATTTGTGAAGTTTTATAGCAATCACTTCTTGTTTCATTCACAACTAACATAAAAGTCCATTACTAATACATAATCTGTGAGTACCGAAAGCATTCCAGTGCATTTTTATGCCTGTTTGAAATGGAGTACACCTTCATAAGGTCTGATGTAAATGTAAATCTTTTGACGGAGCCAGCCTACCAAATAGAATTCTATCTGTAACTTCTGGTGACATTAGCATGCTGACATTTTAATGTTTACTATTTTTCAAAATATGTAGCACATTTTTCACCAGAATTTCTGGAGAAATGCTGCAGAGAAAGCTCCTAGATCACTTTTAGGTGTACTGGAAAAATACAGTTGCTAAAAATATCATTTTTTTTCATTTCTAAAAAGTGCAGAAGTTTTTTGTGTAGCTGGGGTTTATCTTTCAAAGAATATTTGCTTCTTATAACTTAAACTTTTAAATGGTCACTAAAACTGTGCCTCATTGTCCACGTATCTGTGCAATACATGAAGACTCATCCGTTGTATCTAAAGTTTATGTCATTAATCCCTGAGGAAATAATTATACATTATCTGAACCTAAGAAAGTTAATGCAAAATGTTTTGTTCAAATTATTTTTGTCCAAAAATCATTTAGGGAATGTAGATAGATAGATAGATAGATAGATAGATAGATAGATAGATGCATATATATATGAGTAATAAAATCCCAAATAGTATTGGTTATGCTATAAATAAATGTCTACTGAAAAGCAAGGAGGAGCTTGGGCTCTGGCTCCCAAGTGGAACACAGTGAAAATATACGGAATTCTCTTTGATAGAGTATGACTGCCTGACCACACAGCATGTACCTATTTGAATCCCTTTCTAGTTGAAATTGAACATTCTTGTTTGGGTACCAACATTTAAATCTACACTAAAAGTGATAATAAAGGCGTCTTTAAAAGTTGTTGTTCGTAGCATATGGAGAAAAGTAACTCAACAGCATTTAGGCAGCCAAAATCAACACATTCCTTTGCTGAAATTTTCCAGTGATTTGTTTTCTTATCCAATTGCTCAGTGAAATAATGCATAATTACAAAACCTACTGATGCAAAAAAAAGAGTAATAATCTTATTTTTCTGACTCAGGTGATTTCTTTTCTAAAGAAACATGCAAAGTGTGAGTTTTTTTATTATATGTCAATAAATTTTTAGACAGAATAAAGAAATGATCGATTACAACTTTGCTTCTACCAGGAATGGCGGCTCCTGCCTGTAATTCTAGTTACTTTCAAGACAGAGATTAGAGGATCAAGTTGTGAGGGCAGCTCATGCAAAAATAATTTCTGGAGACTACATCTCAACAATGCATAGGGGTGGCGGTCTGCACCTTCTATTTCCACTACAAAGAAAATACAATGACTGGGCACAGTGGTGTGTACCTGTTATACTCAGCAACATAAGGATGCACTCTGAGGAAACTTCAGTTCAGATCCGCCTTGATGTAAAACAATACCCTCTCTCAAAAAACAATCAATGCAAGAAGAGACTGTAGGCTTAGTTCATGTGGCTAAGTATCTTCTTCTTTTTTTTGGGGGGGGGGAATTCAGTCGTGGGGCCTGAACTCTGGGCCTGGGTGCTGTCCCTCAACTCTTCAGCTCAAGGCTAGCACTCTACCACTTGAGCCACAGCGCCACTTCTGGCTTTTTTCCCCCAGCTTATGTGGTGTTGAGGAATTGAACCCAGGGCCTCATGCATGCAAGGCAAGCGCTCTACCACTGAGCCAACTTCCCAGCCCTAAGTATCTTCTTTGTAAGTGTGAGGCACATAGTTGAAAAGAAATGAAAATAAATCAAAACAAAGTATTTTTAAAAACCCACTTTACTCTTAAAGAAACTGCTCCATCTTTAATGTTTGTCTCTAGAATGAATGTCTGGTTTTACTGATAGTTCATATGATATAGCTGGGCATTAGGTAAAAGAGCTCTCTCTCTCTCTCTGTAAAGTAGGCAGAGTAGATTCAATAGGACTCCTGTCATTTATTACCTGGCATCCCTGGACAGCCATGTTTCCTCTCTGAGCTCTTCAATCTCTTGTAAAAGAGTTCACAGCTACCATTCCTAATTTCTTATATAACTGTTCCTGTACTATTTCCATATAGAGCTGAGTCAACTGAAAGGGCTGAGGATTTCTTTTTTCCCTCACAGAGATGAAATTCTATAGTAAAGTGTATTTTAAAGCAGTTTCTCTTTATATTTAATCAAAGCAGGAATGATCTTGAGAAGCAGCATAGGCCAAAATAACAGCAACATAAATCCAATAAGTAAAAAAGGCCCAGGTATAAAAAAGAATAACAGATACACAATGGCCAACAAAGACCACATTTCTAAATCCCAGACCAAGAGAAAGGATCACCATTTGTAGAATTGTTCAGTTTGTCAGTTTGAGAACCATCTGACATAGTGTATATTTAAGTCATTGAAGAATTATTTTAACAGAAAAAACAATATGAAATATTAAGTCTTTGCATATTTGACAGGGTTACAAAGTAAATTTTATATTGCTTACTTTAACTTTCATGTAGCTCAGGATAATTGAATAGGTCTCTAGAAGTGGCATTACTGTTCTTCATAAGATACTTAAACACTAGGAACTAAGCTCCTGTTTAATTTTAACAAATGCTCAAAGAAAAGCAATAGCTTCTCTCCATCTGTTATTTTACACACAAGAAAAAATCAGCTCACTTGGATAAAGATAAGATACTCACTGATTGTTTTTAATGCTTCTCCATCCCTATTTGTTAAGGTTATCTCTTTTTACTATCACAATATCCCAAGCAAAGGACACAATTTGACCAAAAGAATTTTCTGATATTTCTAATTGTAATCACTAAATACATGAGTATGACAAGTAGAAAAGGTCAAAAGCTATGCACATATGACCATATAAGATGATGTTAAGCAAAATGAACCTCAAGATAGGGAAACAAATTTTTTTTCTTTCTTGCTATTGTTTCTAATATATTTATAATGTACCATGTGATTTTTTTATTTCTTTGTATGTTCCTCCCGTATGGTATAACCCCTGTTTTCACTGTATTTTATGTTGGTGCCCTGCATCTTGTAGGGAAAAAACAAAATGCTTAAATAGGGATACAGGCTGACTACAACTTTGGCGGGGTGTAGGGGGTTGAGGGGTAAAGGGAAATGGGGGGTTAGTTGTGGAGGTGGGAGGGAAAGGATGGTAGAGGAAAAACAAAGGAGGCAACAATGCCCATGATTTACTAAGTGTAAATCCCTATCTTTGGGAAGGCAGTGTGAACCATTTCTGCAGAACATACATGTGCAGTTCAAAGTAATTTCATTTAGCCAAATTTCTCAGACTCTGATGCTTTGCTTCTGATTAAACATTCATGTTTCTTGCCTCTTAAATGTTATCTCTCTGTTGCATATTTCAGTTTCAGAGTGTGAGAATCCCAAAATCAACTAGTTTATGCCTGCTTCCTTTTCATATCTAGTTGAGCTGTAAGAAATTGGTTTTCATTATAACACAATCAAGAGATACTTGACATCAAAAAAGTCCTTCTTTATTGGGGAGGAAGAGTTCAATGAAGTAGTTAAATCTTTTTTTAATTGGAAAAAGCTAAATGTACTTTCTGGTAACTAATCACACTAAGTGATTCTGCTTCATCAATTCACCATCTGTTTCCAAATTTCATCCAACAACATGTTTTTCTTCTTTGATCACACCTCTTATATTCTCACTTTTATTTAACATCACATAAACCCCATGAAAGTTAATGAATACAGGTCCAACTCTGTGCACATAGTTGTGATGTGTAAACCATTTGCTGTCAATTAGGCTTGGCCTCAAATACAACAGTATACCTTGTATCTGAACAACTTGATACTGATATTTAGGAAACGAAACTAACAAAAATTCAGCAAAGAACTATTTCATGATGTCTTTCATCCTGTTCAACTTTTCTACTCTTCTAGGATGTTTTTGTGTAAAGGTGTAGTTATGAAAGAAGGAAAGAAATAAGGAAGGAAAAAGAGAGAGAGAGAGAGAAAGGAAGGAAGGAAGGAAGGAAGGAAGGAAGGAAGGAAGAAAGGAAGAAAGGAAGGAAGAAAGAAAGAAAGATCAACATCTCTATTTTTTCCCTTTATATTCATGCCACAAATGTTGGTTATACTGAAAGGCCTCATTTTATTTTGTTTCTTTTTTTCCTTATACTGGCTGAAGAAAAGAATGATCTGAGTAAAATTCTTAAAATCTGGAGTTTGGAAATTGTTGCATATTCCCTTTCTGAATGTCATTTTATCAGAAAAAAACACTATTTACCAACATCATATTGCTAAGTTCTTTACAAATTACTTCTTGCCTGGAGAGAAAACCTGGATCTACTACATGTATTTCCAGCTAAACTATATGCAAAAGAAAGAATGCTTCATTTTTGTTTTTCAAGAAAACTTTTTTTTCCATTGGGATATATTCATTAAAAATTAGATTACCATACTTTCACTGTATTTGATGCTGGTATAATTTGTGGAGGGGAAGGGAAAAAAACAAATCGTATAACTAGGGATACAGGTGGATCCATTGCAACAATGCGATGTATAAGTTGTTATGCTGAAAAACGAACTTAACTTTGGTGGGGGGAGGGGAGGAGTATGGGAAGAGATGGGAAGGGGAAACAAGGAGGAGGCAACAACGCTTGATAAGAAATGTACTCGTTATCTTGCCCATTTAATTGTAACTCCTCTGTATGGTATTCTCACAACTAAAAAAATTAGATTAAATTAGAAAACCTCATCACACATAAAATATTTCAGTTCATAATTCTTATCTCTTTGTCATGTGTATGTATTTCCCTAGACCAATTACATGTAAAAGATACTCTCCTTTTCATGGAGAAAGTGTGTGTGTGTGTGTGTGTGTGAGAGAGAGAGAGAGAGAGAGAGAGAGAGAGACAGACAGACAGACAGACAGACAGACAGAGACAGAGACAGAAACAGAGAGACAGAGAGAGACAGAGACAGACAGACAGACAGAGACAGACAGAGACAGAGACAGACAGACAGACAGAGAGGCAGAGAGGCAGAGAGACAGAGAGATAGAGAGAGACAGAGATAGAGACAGAGAGAGACAAAGACCAAAATCCTGCTTTGCCCTTTTACTTAAGAGCAGTAGCTTTACTTAGACTATTGCTTTTTGATTGTACAAACACATAGAAAATAAGCTCTTAAAACTCAGTAACTTTTCACATGTATTTTTATTTAGTTTCCAGCAGCAATACACACACACACACACACACACACACACACACACACACACACACACACACACTTTCTCCCTAGAAAACCTTCCAACTTTCTTTTTTCCCATCTTCCCCATTATCGGAGTTTGCAAGACCCTGATAGAACATCATTTGCATTTGTACTTAAATACATGTTTCAGGTGAAAGTCTTGAGAAGGGTAGAAAGGCATTCAGTCCAAGAATATCATTTATACAGTGTAACCACATCAATATCTAGCATACAATTGAGGAGCCATTTGTGATGCTATTTCTACATCATTCTAAAATGTAGAATTACCTGGCAATAATCATTAAAGCTGCTGACCTGTTATATATTAAAAGGAATGTTAAATCTAGGAAACTGAAGCCATAATCCATTTTCATATACTCTTAAAATTTTTCATAAAATCCAAACTTAGTAAATCTTATCACATAATTACTTCCGAGATTAAAAATATCATAATCTTTCCTGATGAGACATTTTAATGGCCAGTGAAATTTGTATGCTATCTTTGATCTTACTTAGTGGATATGTCTCAATTTCTGCCTTATTACATTCTATTACCATGTTTTATTCATTTGCCTATTTCTCCCCTGCTCAAAATTTCCAGCTGAGAACAAAAAATGCTTTAATGTTCATGAAAGCTTATTCCTCCTCCTGCCTAGGCTTTGAGTTTGATTATGTTCTTGACAGCCCGTTTTTATTCATAATGAGTTAAGACAATGTGTATACTAAGTTTACCTTGGCTTATGTAATTGATCTATTAGGAAGCATAAAGAATAACCACATGCTCATAATTTTCTGTGACCTGTTTATGAGTAAGCTTAAGCTTCTTTCATTTCAGTAGTCAAATTTAATGACCTCTGGTAAATCTGAATATATTTTGGGATGAATATTCCAGACAAAAAGAGAGCAAGTTGTTTTTGATTAACTTTAATTGTTCCTACAAGCTTGTCAGCTATTATATTACGCGATTGCCATTGAACAAGTAATAATTTCTGTACTACTGGACACAAATCAATTAAATAGTAAAATCTTTCACTATAGAATTGCCTATAATTTTTTCATGGGACCTATATTTCTGGACAATTATAGTTATGCTTCTCACTTTGAAATGAAATCAGAACAAATCTACTCTTGGTAAATGTTAACTAAAACATCATTCGTCCGATGCTATGTGTGTAAGAATACATAAAATAAGAGAGGAAATATCTCTTCTAAAACAGCATAAACAGCTTGTGATTTCAAACTCAGATGATCATTGCAAGTAGTTACAAATTCGTTGTCCCTTGAACAAGAAGCATACATAAGAAGCAGTAACAGTAGAAGTAACCTTGGTAGAAGATACTACTGGAGGATCAGAATATGTTACTGGGCTTTTGCTGGGTATCTGACATCTATGATACCAGTATGATGATGTCACTCACTAAATATTGTAATACACAGGCCATAGCAATCAAAGGTTTTAAGTATTCTGATATTTGGAAGTTTTCATAGGATGTCTGACAAGCTAGTCAGTCTTTCCAGAATGTATGTTATAGGAAATGAATTCTAGAACCTTCTAGTTAGAATGCAGTCTACAGACTAAAAGCACTGGCATCCTTTAGATGTGATTATTAGAAATTTAATACATTATGCATTAGCCTGAACCCACTGGAACCTCTGTTTAAACCAGATCCTCAGGTAATTCATAGGCACAGTAAAGTTTGAGAAATACTGTTGTAGAAGATAAGTCCTAAGTGGTCAAGTGAAAAGGCAAAGAGTCTTCTGGACAGAGGCGGGGGGGTGGGGGTGGGGGGAACCAACCTAGTGATAGTGATGGGTTGGGAGTAGGAAGATGGGAGCTGCATGTAGGGCAGGATGGTTGGGTTTAATTGCAAAAGGAGCTGTAAGTGGGGCAGAAGAAATGTCTAAAGGTTGAATACTTATACTTTAGTTATAGATAATGATGCATTGTTTATGTACACATAGACATAGATAATGCTAGATTTGGAATACATACTTCCTATATGGCAATGAGTAATGAGATCAATTATACATTTTGGTAAAATTGTTTTGGCCACAATATGGATAAATGATCCAGGGAAACTAGATATTGACAAAAGCCTGACCACACAGAAATTTATTTTAATAGTAAAGGAGGATAAAGAGTAGAGAAGTACAGAGATTTCAGGAACTGCACATTGTGAATTGTTGGTGATTAAATGAATAGAGAGACTGAGAGCACATTTCTGGCTCGGGTATTTCAGTAGTTGTGTAACAAATCACTTAAAGATTGAATCTATTTAAAATGATGTGCATGCTGTTGAATTCATTAAGTTTAGAATATCTTAGAACACCCAAATAGTGATATCTAATAACAATTGGATATCTATTTATAGAGCTATAAATTTGTAAGTCATCAACTAAGATTACTAAGAGTGGATTACATCACCGTGAGCCAGAAATATGCAATTTGAATGGAAAACATGCTATACTAAGCATCCTTTAATGGACAGAGATAGAAGTACCTTAAAACCATTTCAGAAAAGATTGGCCAGGGGGTTAAAAGCAAAGTAATACATTATTAAAGAAGGAACTTTTCAACAATACTAAATATAAATCATTATTGCTGATGTGACCTTGTTGGAAGCAGTCCTAAAGAAGTAAAGGGGCAAAAGAATAAGTAGGAAGTGAGAGGAGGTGGAAAAAATGAGGCTGATAAATCATTAGCTGAGTACTAATGGAAGCATAGAGAGGGAATAGTTTAATGTACTCCCGCAATAAGAAATCTAGTTTAAGAATTGTTACATGTAGTTAGCCAAATGTGCTGAGCCAATCTAGGTTGTTTGTTTTGCTTCATTTCAACCCCCATTCCCAGAACGGGAAAAGTTAAGATCATTTCTTTGTAAAATTCTTTTTAATGAGGCTCATTTCTATTTGAGTTTGTTTCATGTTACACAAATATCAAAACTGGGAAATTATGAAAGTGATAATCATTAACCTAAAGATCATTTTGCTACAGGGCCCCAAAATGATGAAGCCAATGGAATCTTCTGATATTTTTTCCAAACTTAGAAGATGCAGAAGCAAAATGGTGAGATGAATTTTCTACTCCCTGGACCTCATTAAACCTTTATCTTAAATAATGAATATTTTAATATGTTGAAGTCACCATCTATCTGTGATATGATCAACTATAGAAACAGCCTAGCCATGCAGTCATTGTTGTCAAACAATGAAGCAAATTCCAGGTAGATTAATGCCTAACTTAATGAGGATAACATTTAAATTAAAATCTTGTAAGATTAATGACATTGAGAAATGCCAAGAGTAAAGAACAGTGTCATACATCAACTGTTACACAAACTTCAAATCTCTCCTATCTACAGGGGAATTAAATGACTAGAGACTGGTGGGTTTCTAGGAATAACTGGAAATCATGACCGTAGTCAGCTCTTTGAGGCATTGCAGAGACAATAATGAAGCTAACTTAAGTAAAGCAAGTCATTCAAGTCATGGCTAGCAAGAAAAGTGTAGAAGTAGCCCTAATTTATACTTAAACACCACGGCATGCTCGTTAAGAAACTCATTGAGTACTTCTCAGGATTGCCATAATGATTACTATACAAGCTTATCATTTTCTCCTTTCTTTTTTAATATATATTTTTATTGTAAAGATACTGTACAGAGGGGTTACAGTTATACAAATAAGGTAATGAGTGCATTTTCTCTCGAGCATTGTTACCCGCTCCTTTGTTTTCCCCCTCCAATTCCTTCCCTCCCCACCTCCACAACTCCTTCCTCTCCCCCACCATCGAAGTTGTAAAGTTCTTTTTCTTTTTCTTTTTTTTTTAATTGTGAAAATACTGGACAGAGGGGTTACAATTACATGGGCAAGATAATGAATACATTTCTCATCAAGCATTGTTGCCTCCTCCTTTGTTTCCCCTTCCCATCCCTTCCCCATCCTCTCTCCGTTCCCTCTACCCCCCCCCACCAAAGTTGTAAAGTTCGTTTTCGACATAAAGACTTGTACATCTCATTGTTGCAATGGGTCCACCTGTATCCCTATTTAAACGATTTGTTTTTCCCTTCCCCTCCACAAATTATACCGACATTAAATACAGTGAAAGCAGGGGTTATACTGTGGGGGAGGGACATACAAAGCAACAAAGAAATAATCTTATAAATGGGTTAGAAACAAAAAAAAACATTTGAATACATATCTTAGGGTTCATTTCCCTAACATCACCTTACCTGACCTTTTCTGCTTGACTCAGACATATACTAGATATTGCAAATAAGGGAAACCATGGGACCATAAAGTTCATTTTCAACATAGTGTCTTATACATCTGATTGTTACAATGTATCAACCTGTATCCTTGTTTCAGTATTTTGTTATTTCCCTTCCCCTCTCCAAGTTAGAAAAATTATATACAAGATACAGGACACTGAAATCAAATACAGTGACAACAGGGGAAGAATATACAAGAGAAACAAAAAAAAAATCACATAGTACATTATAAGTACATTAAAAACAACAGCAACAATCCCTATCTTGGGGTTCAGATCACATAAATCTTTGGCTTTTCCTCTCTGTATGAAACTTTCTCAGTATTGTTTGTATTGAGGTAGCTTTTTCGCTATAAGTTGGACACTTTATAAGTGATCATTTCTGATTACATTATCTGAGTCTCTATCACATGAACATGCACTTGTTCGTTGTCTGCAAAGCTGCTGATCCCCTTGCTTCATTCTATTTGGCACAGTATCTTCTACAAAGTTAAAATCTCTTCAGTATTCACAGTTCTACTCACATTCATGAATGTAATATATGATTTCTATATTTCCATCTAGTTCTGGAAATGTAATACAACCTTAAGAATACTACACACTACTTTGTGCCTGATTCCTATTTTAGAAAGCAGATATCTAATTTAATAGAATATGTTTATTATATATAGATGTTTATTGCATATATAAAATATAATATCATTTTTAAAATATACTTATATAACAATATAAAATATGTATGATGAATAAAATTTAATTTTAAAATAACCTGAAATGTTTAAATTTAGAAAGAACATGAAAGAACATGTAAGGTATTACATAATATCATATGATATAAACATCAATGTTTTGAAAATTCTTGTTATTTTTAGTTTGTATTTTTATTTTTAAATTTGTATTGTAAAGGTGCTGTGTAGAGTGGTTACAGTCATATTCCTCAGGTAATGAGTGAATTTCTTTTTGAATAGTGTCACCCTCTCCCTCCTTTTCTCCCAGGTTTTTCCCTCCCTCCTACCCCAAGTTGAATAGTTCATTTCCAACATTGTGTCATAGTGTCTAGTGAGTATCACTGCTGAAATACTTTACTCTTTGTCCTGCCATTTCTGTGTTTCCTTTTCCTCTCCCCAACTCAGATAAACTTACAAGACAAAGGATAAAGAAATTTTAAAAAAAGCAATAAAAGAGAGAAAAAAGAAAAGAACCACAAATAGTACAATAAATAAACCTCTTGTTTCCATTTCTTGGGGCTCATTTTGATAAACTTCATTTTACAATGATTATATGCACATAGCTATTGAGTCCTTGTGATCCTGTCAAGAATATCCTCCTTTGAAATCAGTGTATGAATGTTTAGGGTCTATGTCTAAGTGGTCATGTGATTTTTAAACTAAATGAATTTGAAGTCTGTAACATTGCACTGCTGTGGTTTGGTATGAGGATATATTTTAGGATCTTCACACTGATGGTTCATTGCTTCTAACAGAAAATGCTTTGAATGAAGCCTAAGAAAGTGTGAGTACTTCATCCAGTATAAATCCTCCCAGTGATCTAGTTAGCATAGTGCAAGGTGAGTAAAGTGTTGCTTTCTCTGTAGATGTAATGAGATTCAAAACAAAACAAAAAACAAATATGTCACATCTCAACTTGGAGGCTTCAGCTATGTTGACTACTGTTTTATATAGCTTTCTCTTAGTTTTCAAGACCCTCAGCATTAATAACATTTCATATCATCTGTATTTTTACAGTTTTTGAGTATTTCCTAGCATCTTCTGAATCTTAGTAATTAGCCCCAAATGTGAAATCATACTTGAATTCTCCTTGACCTCAAAGGCTATATTCATTACATGAATCATGTAACTCACCTCAGAAGTTAATAGTATTTACTTTCTCTTTCTCCTTATTTCAATTAGTATTGTCATTTTCAAAATTCATTTTTTCTTACCTCATTATTTTCATATTATTTGGCAACTTGCCCCATTCAAGTTGTCAGTGTCATCTTTTAAAAAACGTAATTTCAAGTTTATTTCATTTGGCTCAACATCTCTAATGATGATCTCTCTTCACAAAGCAAAACCAGAGTTTTATGATTTGGGTCTTTTTTTAATTAAAAACATTTTTTTGTGGAAATACCATACAGAGGAGTTACAATTACATGAGCAAGGTAATGAGTACATTTCTTATCAAGCATTGTTGCTTCCTCCTTTGTTTCCCCTTCCCATCCCTTCCCATCTCCCACCTCCCCACCCCAGTCCAGCATCTGGACCCTGTTCTTGAGCTTATGTTCTAGAGACAAGTACTCTACCACTTGAATCACAGCTCCAGTTGTGATTTTTTTTGTGATTACCTGAAGATAAGAGCCTCAAGTAGTGCTTCCCTGTCTATCTTCAAACTATGATTCTTAAAGCTCAGCTTCCTGAGTAGCTAGGATTACAAGTGCGAACCACTGACCTAGCAAATATAGGCTTTTCATATCTCTGCAAGTTCATCAAATCTGACTACATTGACTACATCTCACTATTGCTCATCCCACAGTGATCTTCTCCAGGATATCAAGTTTTTCTAGCATGGACGTCGGGGTCTGCCTTTCTTCCCAGACTTAACCTTGCATGGTGTGTCCACACCCCTCATATTTTAACCAGAAGTGTTTAGTAATGTGATCTTCTGACTACACAGTCTTAAATAGAAACCACACACAAAACACAAACAGACACACACATACTCATACATAAATACTTTATCACTGTTACCCTGTTTGGGCTTTATTTATTTATTTTTAACTCTTTTTTTATTTGGTAGCATCATCACTTCAAATTGTTTGGAGAGTAGAAACTCCCTCAATGAAATATAAGCTCCTATTGAAAAGGGTGGGTCTTCCCTCATCCCAGGCCCAGTACATTTCTTGGCAAATATAATGTGCTAGTCAATATTTTTTGAATAATCCAAAAGAAGAATACTTTACTGGTCCTCTAAGAGAAATAAGGTTAGACATTGGAAATATGAGATTTGATGATCAACAGATTTGGACTTCCTGATTAGCCAGTAGAGTAAATTCACATTTACTTATCCAACCATTTTGAACATACTCAAGTTATTTAACTTGCAAATAAGGCTGATAATACCATTTCTTACAATTTGGAAAGTATGCATGCCTCTGGAATTGTTTCATTCCTTTAGGAATACCAGATGATTGAAGCATAGTTTTTGGCTTAGAAAAATGGACATTTTTCAGATCAAAAGGTAAATGTCACTGGACACAGGTAGCTCATACCTGTAAACCTATCTAGTCAGGAGGCTGAGATTTGAGGATTGTGGTACAAAGCCAACCCAGACAGAAAGATCCGTAAGACTCTTACATCCACTAAACTATTTGGAAAAAGCTGGTAGTGTTCCTGTGGCTTAAGTGGTATGCTAGCTTTGAACACAAAGAGGCTTAGGGACAGTGCCCAGACTTTGAGTTCAAGCTCTAGGATGTAGGGAAAAAAGATAAATGTCAATTATTCTTTGTAACTGCATTGTAGCCCATGAATATGAACAGTCCCCACATCAACTGTTTTTTATTTTTATTTTATTTTATTTTGTTTTGTTTTTGTTTTTGCCAGTCATGAGGCCTGGGCGCTGTCTCTCAGCTCTTCAGCTCAAGGCTTGCGTTCTACCTCTTGAGCCACAGCACCAGTTCCAGCTTTTTCTGCTTATGTGGTGCTGAGGAATCCAACCACAGGGCCTCATGCATGCAAGGCAAGCGCTCTACCACTGAGCCACCTTCCCAGTCCTCAACTGTTTTTTTATTATTAAAAAATGCAATATAGCAACATTTGAAAAAAATCCTACTTGCTATTATAACAAGGCTTTGCTAAACCTCAGATTTTAGTAAATTACATAGCAGACGTTGAGCATATAGAGTAGATTGTTTTCTCAATAAGTTAAAAACATCCCATTTGTAACTGTAAACAAATGTTCTCAATTTGCTACATCCCATGGTTTAAGGCATCTTTATTAATTACAGTGATTTTATCCTGAACTATTAAAAAGGAAGATAAAGTAATCAAAGAAATTTCAAATCCTTCCAGATCTGATTTAATCTTTATTTCTAACTGAAAAAGCCAACTTATTACCCTACAAATAGCATTCATTTTACAAGACTCCAACTGAATATATAAAATGCATTAGGTACATTATCATTTATATGCAGATTTTATTGTGTTCAGATAAAATGTGCACTTCCAATCTTACAACTATTTCCTTCTAATTAAAGGAACATATGGCTGGTGGGTTTAAAGAATTAAAAATGCTTTAAATTGTTTTACAAAAATATAATTTTTAAATAATAAGAAAACCTCCAACCTTTCAAGAAAAGATTTTCAACCTACTGTGCTTATTTTACTTCTAAAAACAGAAGATAAAAGAATGTTTCCCTCATTTAAAAAGTGACCACATATATACATGTAAACTAAATTAAGGCTGCTCAGAAATTAATTTTCAAGCCTTCAATCTAAAACACTAGGATGTATGGCTCATTATAAAAGTGACATGCTATTAAGACATTTCAGACCAAGTAATAACTGTCATTTGTGATTCAGAACAAGGATAATTTAGAATTGAAATGGCATATAGCTTGGTATTTTCAAGAATTCTTTAATCATGGAAGCTGAAACTATGAAATTATTTGATCAAATGTCTTCACAGACATGTCTGGTACCAGACATGGAAATCATCCCTTGGGTGATGACTATTCATATATGAGATGAAGAAATGCTGAAGAACATGAGGCATGTACATCATTCATTATTCATATATTCACTGCATTTTCACTGAATATTAATCATTGTTCAAAACAACTTTGGTGAGGGGGGAAGAGGATTCGGTGGGGGGTGGGAGGGGAAGATGTGAAGGGATGGACAGGGGAAACAAAGGAGGAGGTAACAATGCTTGATAAGAAAAGTACTCATTATCTTGCCCATGTAATTGTAACCCCTCTGTACAGTATTTTCACAATAAAAAAAATGGTTCTGAAGCACTGCAGAAAGAAAGCACTATATGTAAGTAGATGTTCTTTTGAAATCTAAATAATTTGATTAATCCAATTGTTTGGTGTATGTCACAAATATAATCTTCTGGAATACAAATCACTTTGCATAACAAACATGTTTTCCAGGGAAAATTCCTAAGCTTAATAAACAAAATGCTAAAATACTACATCATTTGTATTAATTTAGTTGAAAAATTGACCATTATCTCATTTGTATTGAATTCTTGATAGACTGAAAGCTCATTTTTATTTCTTTGTGTTTTACATGAGATGCAGTCAATCTTAGAATTATCCATGAGTACACATACTGTGTGTGACATTCCATCTTCCAACATGGGGTCACAATAATTGGTCGAGTACTATGACCTTAATATGTTGAATGGTATAAATATTTTATTCTGTTCAAATAAATCTTGACTTTCCTATGTCTAACAGAGTTTTCATTATGCATTTTGCAACTGACATTATATAAACATCAACTCTTGTGTCATTGACTCCAGTTGTTTGGTTAGCTTGAGCAATAAACTGGAAGTAATGTAAACCTATATCTTCGTCATTACCTACACACACTTTTGATTTCTGAGAGCCAGGGCTTGACATAGAAGCTGGCTCACACTATTTTCTTTCAACAAGTCTTTGATCACATGTGTAGCTAAAATCTTAAAGATTCTAATAAGACTAAATGTGAAAAATATGTTACAATTTTAATTAACGATTAGGAATTCTAACTAAAAATCCACTATGATATGGATTGAACAGAAAAATAATACAATGCAAACTAATTAAGTGAGGAAAGTACTTTTGTGTCTCTTAAAGGTCAGTCAGGTATGTGTTCTAGATTACTGAAAAGCAGAGAAATATCTCTGAAAAATCTCATTCACTCTAATAATTGATATGATTTGCATTTTGTTTATAGGACTAATACCTGAAAATAGAAGATTGGAGAGGACACAATGCTCTCTATCAAAAGATTAGTTTTGTAGGCCTACATCTCTTGGTGACTACCAAATAAACTCACAAATACTTCAGGGCAGAGGATGAATGAAGGAGTGATTTAGTATGTGGTCCTCTTGGGGCAAGCAGGGCTTTACCAGTGTCTGTTATGTTAATAATTGGGGAAGTGGAAACACTAGTTTGAGTGGACACTCAAGGCCAACACCAAGGTGGAAGAAAAATGCAGGGTTATGTCAATAACACAATGGCAAATTAGAGCTGTGTAGGTGATACAAATCATTTAACCTAAAGGAGCAGGAAAACACATACTGCCTAGTAAGTGGAAGATCTTGAACTAAAATGCTACTCTGGTCCTGGGGCCATTACTTTAGGGATAAACTTTTATTTGCCTTTTAGAAATTACTCAAAATTTTCTTTTCTAGGGCTAGCGCTATCAATTTCCAAAGATTGCAAACATCAACTTGATATCAAATATAGAGATTTGACTTCTAAGCATTGGGAATTAAAAAAGAAATAAAATAGATTTTTATTTGCTCTTTTTTTATTACACTGAAGTGCATATTTCTGTTAAAACTTTTAAACTGTACTGGGATGAAGTAGACGAAGCAGATATGAACATATGCCATCAATTCATATTGGGAAATATCACTAAAGTAGATGGATGGGGTTTCAAGAATCTGCTATTAAAATTGCAAACAATAATGCTGGTCATCAGCACTAAACTTTGTGGAACTCCTTTTGAAAAATGAACTATTTTGAGAAGTCTTTAAGATTAAAAGTTGGTATACTCATAGCAGAAGCCCTGTTGAGATTTAAATGTTAAAATGATGGAAGTAATTCTGAGAGACTTCAGTTAGAATTACAACTTTTCTAGAGAACTGAGTTTCTTTTACACCTTCATTGTTTCACAAATCTGTTTATCACCAAGTATTCTGTAGTTCTTGGAGGAAATGTGACTCAGCTGATGTATTATCAGGTATCTAGTCAAAACACAGTGGTAAGTTAAAGTTCAGAGTAAGTCTAGATTATTTTCATGCATACCAAAACACTGAGTGGCTAATAATCTCATATTATTCCTTTTTTTCTTTATCAAAAGCCTCATTATCATACCTATGTCATGGAAATTAATGTTCTGAATTTTTATTCGCTATTGCATTTCACATATGATAGATGCTGTAATTCATCTAGCTCAACAAATACTAATTGACTGTAAAAGCTTTTTAGTAAGAGATATCAGAGATCTTAGATCATTGGCAAGATGTAGAGGACAATAAAGAGCATTGCATGTGTGGAGGTTGACAGACTGAAACTTGAGACCTGAATTTCTCCTGTACCATTTAGTAAGTAGCTTTTGGAAACTTGGACCTGGTCTTTAGCCATCATGAGTCCTACTTCCTTCATGAACAAAAATAAAATGATGAGGAAAAAAAACTGGTCTCCACTTTTCTCAAAATTCTACAGGGTCAGTGGGGAAACCTGCAATCAATCTTCTCTGTGAATGGTATCGCTTTCACACTTGCCCTCATTTATTACCTAGAAATTCTCTTCAAGTTTACAATTCTTTTGTAAAATGTTGTTACAAACATGAGGTATTATTATTCTATCTGGCAACATCTCAGGCCACTATAGAGAAACTTGCTACAATTCAGATTATCTTTTTATTTGAAATTCAGTATGGTTCTAGTAAGGTTCAGTGAGAATCATTATTATTATTATCATAGTTCATTTAAAAGATAATTTCCCTTTTTAAATATGTAGCTGATATTCTGTGACTGCTTTAGAATCAATATAACCTTATTTTCTTTAATGGATTTGGATACTTCATTCATAGGCAGCTGAATTTATTCTTGTGAAGCTCTGTGAGACCCAAATCATTTTAAAATTCAATGTTTATGATAACTCCAGGAAAAGAAACATACCAGTGCAAATTTTCATCTTAAAAATTGTTTCTAACATCAGTGTGTAATACTTATGTGAACTGCATTCAATAGATAGGAAATATATAATGAAGCATGCTTTGAAAAAAATGACAAGCATATGTACTCATTGAGAAACATGACAAATTATGAAACTTAAAAAATTCTTTTGGTATTTATTTTTCAGTGGTTTCATATTCTGTCATCTATTAATATTGATCATAAATGTTGTCATTTCTAAGAAAATTTCTTTATATACCTAGAGGAACAAATGAACACTTTCCTAAAGAACACTTGTTTCATTCCTTAGTGAGTCATTGTGGATGTCACCTTTCTTTAACCATCAGATGAAAATCTGAGTAGTGGACTCTACTCTCCTTCAACATTCCCTGAAGCCTTCCTTCTCTATGACTCTGAGTAACCAAGTAGAAAGACTTCTCTTCACTTTAGGAATGTTTGTGGCATGGTATCTGAAGTGTATAGTTAGCTATATAGTGTGTACTAGCTTGCTTTGTTGTGGCTCTTTCTATATATAAATCTTGTGATTTTCTTAATCTGGTGCTTTTTGGAAACTGTTGTCTCACTAGAATGTTGAAGAAATAATATTGCAAAAAAAAAAAAATCTCTGATTCTTTAATTAAACAAATAATTTCCACAATAGGGAAAGTGTTTAGGTTCCTCTAATCTTTCATTCTTAACACATTGATAGGCTAAAGGGGTATGAATGACATTTTCAATGACTTCATCTATTACTATCTTCCCTTGCATTCACTTTCCCACTCAATTTTATTCCACAAAAGCCACAATATGCTATCTGTACATAGCTCTCTCACTCCCCAGTGTGATCTCTGTCTTTACAGTAATTGAGACAATCATAAATTGCCTTCTTTATAAAACTGAATGGGTGAAGAAAATGTATACACACAATGGAATTTTACTCATTCATCAAAAAGAAAGACATTGTACCATTATTAAGGAAATGGACAAACATGGAAAAGTTTATATTACGCTAAGTATGCCAGACCTAGAGAGTGTGATTTCCCTCATTTGTGTCAGCTAGAATGTGTCTATAAATCTACAAGTAAACACACACTGGGTATGAAACAAAGGGTTATAAATGAATTAATGGAAATATAATAGACTTGATGTAGAGCACAAATTGTATAATTCTTTAAAAAGAGTAAGCCAAAGTCCAATAAGTACCCATTTCCTAATGGGTAGTTGCAAGAGGGAAGTGTGGGACAAAGACCATCCAGGTAGAAGAATGAAGGATTGAAGGAGTACACACAAGAATTAATTGTATATACCACAGAATTGGGAAATATAAAGGAGGAAATGAGTCATCAAAGGGGTGTGGAAATATTGAAGGGATGAGACAGACCAAAATGCATTGTATACATAAACTGATTTGTTAAGTGAAAAAAATTAAATACATAACCTGCAATTAGATTAGTAAGGGAAAGGGCAGGGTGGGAGGTGTGGGTGAGAATATTGAACTGGGTGACAGTGATCAAGCTGCTTTGATGAATGGCAATTCCTTTGTATGACTATTTAAAGATAATTAAAAAATACTAAAAAATAAAAATGAGATCTTGTGAAGCTTTTCTTTGACTTCTAGTCTTAGTGACACATTAATGCTGGAATTCCAAACCTCCAGTCTGCAAAAGGAAAACAAAAACTGGACACTTGATGCTGGCTTTAGTATCTTGCAAAAAATTTTATTCCTATGTTGTCATATCAAAAAGGGAAAGGATTTTGGGTACCCTAAACTACTATTCTTGGTCTATCAATCCATTTACATGTATGAAGAGTTCATAGGTAAGATCTGTTTTTATTCATTTTGTAGTAAGATAATTTGAATGGGAAGCCCAATGTAAGCTGATATTATGGTTGGTGGTAGCTGAATATTAGGTTTAGCTATTCAGTTGTTGGAATTTGTGTTCAAATTTTATACGAGCTTCTGCATATGACTTTTTCTGATAGTTTCAGGAGCTGCTTGCAGTCATTGCTTATACTGGTCATAGGAAAATCCATTGGTTCCAAACAGCCTTTAGCCTAGTTAGAAAGGAAAACCATAGGAATAGATATACTTGAAGATTCAAAGTGAAAATCAGTGCTTTAAAGATTCATAGTTAAAATCAATGCTTTAAATTGTATATATGTATATATATACAATATATACATATATATGCAATATATACAATATATATATACAATATATGTTGTATATATACATATAAATACTGCAGTATATATATATATAAGTATATATATATATATATATATATATATATATATATACAGCAATGCCTCCCTCCAAAACTCCACCCAAAGAAAAACAAAGACTAAACCCTTTGTTTTTAAATTTTTAATTTCTTCATTGTTCTAAAGACATATTGTAAAACACTGGAAATTATAAAAAATGGAAATTTCATAATATACATTGAAGGTGACTTAGAAACAGAATAAAACTTGTATTTACTTAAAGGAAATATGGTTTATTTTATGTGCCATTTCTCCAAAGATGGCTGCTAGAATTAAGGACAAAAATGTCATGTCAAACTCATTTCTTTCTACAATCTAATGATCTAAATGGCAGCTGTTGAGATAAATGTAGTTTTAAATTTAGATTTCTTATCATTAGACAGGTTTATTGACTACTTAGTAATCAATTCTCTGCTACTGAAGTTTCTGGAGAAAAACTGATAATAGGTTAAGGACGCACCACCCCACCCCATAAATACACATACACACACACAAACACACCTAAACATAAACATATTAAAATACATTTTCATAATTCTACCTATCCTAGTGACTTATCTCGTTGAAGCTATTTGATTCAGCAATAATAGTTAATATAAAAGTCTAAATATATATACATAAATTATTGCTTCTTTTAGCATACATCTCTCTCTTTAAATTCCTTAATATACCATTTCATGGAGAATATCATACATATGCAAATACTATCCACTCAAAGGTAAAATAATGAAAAAGATTGCAAGCTTCTTTCTGCATTGTGATGCTCAAAATTGAACCCAGAGACCTTGTCCATGCTAAGATTCTACCATAGAGCTACATCACCAGCCTGCATGAATACTAAACGTAAGCCAGAGAGAGGAACTATCAATTAAGATAGTTAAGAAGAGAAAATGGGAGAAAATGAGGAGGAATAACACTGTTTGACAAAGAAATGTACTCATTACCCCTCTGTACATTATAGTTAAAAACGAATTAGTAAATTGAGCCAAGTTAAGGTGGCTTACGTATGTAATCCTAGCTACTCAAGAGGCTGAGATCTGAGGATACAATTTAAAGCTAGCTTCTGCAGGACAGTGTATGAAACTCTTTCCCCAGCTTCAAAAGAAAAAAAAAAAAAACAACTAGAAGTGGCGCTGTGGTAAAGTGGTAGAGAACTAGCTTAAAATCTCAGGAACATGTCTCAAGCTTCCTACTAGCATTCTCTCTTCTCCCCTGCCTCCCCCTGTCTCTCTGTCTCTGTCTCTCTTTCTTTTTCTCTCTGTCACACACTCACACACACACACAACACACACACACACACCATTAGGAAATTTAGTAACCACTCTGTAGAAATAATCTACATTAAAAAAATAACAAAGTTTATGGTGTAAATGGGTAGTAGTGGATCTGCTAATAAATTTTACAGTGATAATACTGCATTATGGAACATCAATCAGGTAACATACCTTCAATATAAACAATATTTGTAAATTAACTATTTCAGAACAAAAAATGAATGAAATAAAATGGAAGAAATTAAGGAGTACATTCTTTATATAGGAATACTCAGCTGTGAGATTAATTCTATTATGTCACACAATAACATATAAGGAATATTTACAGTATCCTTGCAAATCTTTATTTTAACCTTATATGACTTTAAGAACAAATAAGTATTAGATGGCACACACATATTGAAAGCACTGGTGACATAATATTTTGCTTGCTGAAATAGCATGACTTTTAAGCACTATTTAGGCCTATATCTTTTTAATCTTAAATTTGACAATCTCTACAAATTTCACAAATATTTTAAATACAGATTATTTGCCTGGCACTGTAATAGCATACTTAACATAAATGCAATAGATGGATTTGTCTACTTAGATGATATTCAAATTTGAAGCTGAAGAGATTTGTTCTTTTCAAGAAACAGTTGGGTGTTAAGCTTCTCATTAAATTGTCTCTTTAGACATGCCATTTTTATTGTGCATCCTGAACCCAATTACTAATTAACATAAGGCAAAGTAACTAACCATCCCATTATCAGGGAGAAAATTATTTCAACATTTAAATCACTTGCAAGACCACAGTTAAAATAATACAATAGCACGGCTCAATTTAAACCTCCATCTTTACATATAGCAGAAAAGCAGATTAAATTTCAATAATTAATTTTAATGTTTTCATTTATACATAGTCCATTAAAGTTTTACTTGCTCTGAAGCATTGGTGATGGACTATAGCCCAAATGCCAAGATTTAGATATTGCTTAGTACAAATGGGCTTTTTTGTTTATATGAAGCAAAGCTTCTGAGAGTCAGTGCAGAATTTGTAACTGTACTTCACTCTTAATTAGCATGACCCACAGATGCTATTGCCATGCCGACATTTCACACAAAACTGCTCTGAAAGCTATTGTATTTATTTTTTAAAATATAACCTTTGTTAAAACATTTTCATTGGCTTTTTAAATATAAAAATAATTCTTTGACATCACTCTTAATAGCCTACCTTTCATTCATACTCTGTTAAACCTACTAACCCCCCCCCTCACAACCTCCCCCTTAGCATCAGTGCTTCATTTATTTCTTGTTTGTGCCTAGTAGAACACAAAGTTGTCAATCATTTATTCATTTAACAATTAATTGCTGGACATCCACTATGTACAAACTCTAGGACCAGGAATTTCAAGATATAAAAGTGTAGTCCAGAATCTGATCCTCTTGTGTGATTTTCTTTCCCTCTACTATAACCCTGCCATGATATAAGGCAGTATAATAAAATGTAAAGCAGGAAAATATTAAGACTTGAGAAAAGATATGGAATTCCTGTCTAATGATAAATGTACTATTTTTGGCTGTAGGTGTTTTAGACTCTAATTAGCAGAGAAACTCAATCCATAATTGCTTAAATACTTAGAGAAATTGATTATTTTTTAACTCTAGTTATCTAATAAATAAGATAAAAATCCAGAAGCCCATTACTGTCCTCAAAGACAAAAGTTCTTTCCAGTTTCTTCTGCTTTTCCATCACATTCCAAATAATCTTTCCTTTCTAATTGCTTACTTTGGTATTTTATCATGGCTGTCAAAGTTGAGCCTTTTAGGGCAACACAACAACAAAGTTCATGGAGTCAGAAAAATCATATTTAACTAACAAGAACTAAGGATTCCTTTCTGACTCCTAGTATTAGCAAACATTATTATCAGCTAGCCAGGAGCAATGGATAAATGCAAAGGGAACCTAAAACAGAGGTTGAGATAACACAGTATTTAGGAGAAAATACCGTAATGATAGCTTTTCAACTCACAGGTGACCCCAGCTCTATAAACAGGACCTAAGGAC
Organism: Dipodomys ordii; assembly: GCF_000151885.1. Taxonomy (NCBI): domain Eukaryota; kingdom Metazoa; phylum Chordata; class Mammalia; order Rodentia; family Heteromyidae; genus Dipodomys; species Dipodomys ordii. Next base: position 6,624,394 of record NW_012267244.1, on the reverse strand, counting down.
AGGAATTTCTTCTAGGCAATCTCAGTAAATACTCAAAATCTAGAGGCAAATGCTTGCTGAAGGTATTACCATAGAGACAAGTCACTTTTTACTTATTGAAAATGTATTTGTAACAAGTATTTCAACTCTTTTGGCTGCCACAAATTAACTAAAAACAGGAGAAAAGCCTGCCACCTAAACTTTCATTTTACCTAGGTCGTTATTCTGAGCAGTTTTCCCGACAGAGAGAATTTTGTAATCACCTTGGGCTCCAGGAAAGATAAGACTGGTTGATTTTAGCAGCAAAGAACTGAAACTATCCCTGAAGAAGAATGAAAGAGTCTTGTAGGACAGATCACCCTCTAATTAGGATAATTACCTATAAGGATCAGGCTGCATCCTGGAGCCAGAAACATTATCTATGGCAACCAGATTGTTCCTTTCAAATAATGACAGTGACAAGGACTCTTCCAGAACCGTAACCAAGGGAAGCAGAACTGAGATAATGAATGACCAGCCAGAACTCACCTGTAAAAAAGACTCTTAAACTCTACATGCATATGCCATGTCATTTTCTCTGCCAGATTTCTTTCCTAATAAACTTTCCTATCACTGTTACCACTGTTTCATCTTTTCTAAATTCTCATGTGGGACACAGGACTTATGGTTGATTAGTTGTGCTGAATTTGTGGAAACACAAGAAAATCTTTCCCCAAACCCCTTCAGTAGAATTTCTCATTGCCTGGAAGAAAGAGAGGTGTGGGTTAGGATAGAATTCATTTATATTAACTACTCATGATCCTGGTTAAACAACTTGCTCTCTCTGAACCTCTACTCTTTTCAGTATTTTCCCTCTAGTCCATTATTCTACAGTGCTCACCTTATTGAATTTGTATGTGAAAGTAATTATAGCATACCACATTAGATAAATATATAGCACTACTAACATATGTAATATCATAATATGTAACAAAGTATTGTTGGGGATACTCCAAAACTGTGCATGTAGTGGACCTTTGCCATAATAAGTTTACAATGGGTCCTGGGTAGCACTTGCTATTTAACTTAAGGTAGGTAAGTCAGATATTTTCAAAGAAATGGACTGAGCAAAGGCTTACTGGTTTATGTTCATCAGAATTATGCTTTTATTGATGTCATCCTAGTAATGCATTTTGAAACATACAGTGCAGAGTCAATTCAATTATTTCCTTTTCAGAAAAATGTTTCTTTTTATTTTCATAGTTATTTATTATTTTACTTTATTTGTTTTGTGTTAGTCCTGGGTCTGGAACTCAGAGCCTGGGCATCTCTGAGCTTTTTTGCCTTAGGCTAGTGGTCTACCAGCTGATTTCCATGTTTTGTGGGTTAATGACTGACTTGCTTATCCATGTTGACTGTGAACCAAGATTCTCAGATTGTAACCTCCTGGGTTGCTAAGATTAAAAACTTGAGCCAAAAGTACCAGGCTCAATTCTAATTTAATTTTACAACAAAGGTTCATTTTAATCACCATCTCCTTTTATACAAAATTTACTGTTTGAACAAGTTTACACTCTCAACAACAATGCAGTAGGGTTCCTTTCTGTCCACATCCTTTCCAGCATCTGCTGTTATTAGAGTTCTTGATTATAGTCGTTCTAAATAGGGAGTGGTGGTATCTCAATGTTGTTTTGATTTGCATTTCTTTTATGGCTAGGGAGGTTGAGCATTTCTTCATGTGTCTATTGGCCATCCTTCTTTCCTCTTCAGAGAAGTTTCTCTTTAAGTCTTTAGCCCACTTATTTATTGGGCAGTTGTTTCCTTAAGGATTTGTTGTTGGGGGATTTGATTTTTTGAGTTCCTGGTATATTTTAGATATGAGACCCTTGTCCCTTGTATGGCTAGTGAAGATCTTCTCCCAGTCCATGGGCTTTCTATTCATCTTGCTGGAGGTTCCTCAAAACACTCCACATAGAACTCCCTATGACCCAGCAATCCCACTTTTGGACATTTGCCCAAATGATCACAAATATGACCATACTAAAGCTACCAGCACAATTATGTTTATTGCAGCATTATTTACCATAGCTAAGATATAGAACCAACTCAGATGCCACTCAGCAGATGAATGGATCAAGAAAATGTGGTATATATAATCAATGGAATTCTATGCCTCCATCAGAAAGAATGACATTGCCCCATTTTTTAAGAAATGGAAAGACTAAGAAAAAATTACATTACGTGAAGTAAGCGAGGGCCAAAGAAACATAGGTCCCATGGTTTACCTTATTTGCAATAACTAGTATATGTCTGAGACAAGCAGAAAAGGTCAAAGAAGTTGATGTTATGCAAAATGAACCCCAAGATAAGGATTCTAATGTTTTTTCTTTCTTGTGATCATTTCTAACATATTTATAAGATGATTTCTTTGTTGCTTTGTATGTCCCTCCTCCACGGTATAACCCCTGTTTTCACTGTATTTATGTTGGTACAATTTGGGGAAGGGAGGAGAAAAAACAAATTGTTTAAATAGGGTTACAGGTGGACCCATTGCAACAATGAGATGTACAAGTCATTATGTTGAAAACGAACTTTACAACTTTGCCTGGGGGGCGGTGCTTTGGGGGGACAGTAAGGGATGGGAAGGGGAAACAAAGGAGGAGGCAACAATGCTTGATAAGTAATGTACTCATTACCTTGCTCATGTAATTGTAACCCCTCTGTACAGTATTTTCATTAAAAAAAAAGAAAGAAAGAAAGATTCTGAGCATAGGCATCTGGGGCAAAAAAAATTATACTGTTTACTCTCCAGACTAAACATTTTTGTGTTATGGACTTCTATTGAAACTATATTGTTTCTGGCTTAAATAATCTAAGTTTTATCAAACATTTGTTATTTCATTAGTATTGTCTATTACAAAATTTTACTATCTTACAAAGAAAAATTCTATACAAATCTGGAGTCAGAAATTCCTTGGATTGACCCCTCTCATTTGTATTATGCTTGAAACATTTATGAGACAGAATTGGAATGTGTATTGGTAAAGTAATGATACTGGGATAGGGTATCTAAGCTCTCTGAGCAATGAGACAATGTAGTAGTCAAGTGTTGAGTATAGTGGGACAAACTGGAAGCAGGAGGAAGAGACAAATGGTGAACAGATGGCCAAAGTCAACTGACTATAGGGGCAATTAAGTGCCTCAGCTTAGAAATGATGAACTGAGACAGAAGAAAACAATGGATGCTAAAGACACTATTCCATGGAATCCCCAGTACTTCTCCTTGTATATTGTATGTCCTTCTTGAGTAGTTTATCTCTGTCTGAAATTATGCCTTGATGACTTATAAAAAACAACAAGTCCTGTTTGCTCTCTTCTGAACTGTAGATAGCATTCCATTCATGCTGAACTGACTCCCGTTATTTGTTTGTTTTTTTTTCTGTTTCAAAATCTCATAGAAACCTCAGTGTACCTAAAATAATTCTCCATGTCCTTTCCCAAATTAAAATTTCCTTTCCTGGGCTGGGAAGGTGGCGCAGTGGTAGAGCGCTTGCCTTGCATGCTTACGACCCTGGGTTTGATTCCTCAGCACCACCTAAGCAGAAAGAACCGGAAGTGACACTGTGGCTCAAGTGGTAGAGCGCTATCCTTGAGGTGAAGAGCTGAGGGACAGCGCCCAGGCCCAGAGTTCAGGCCCCAGGACCGACAAAAAAACAAAAAAGCAAAAAAAAAAAAACTCCTTTCTTGATGAGTGAATCAAAAAATATGAAAGTGAGCTAATCTATTATTATTATTTTTTTCATTATTTAGAGAATACTTTATTAGTTTCTGTAATCAAACTCACGTAGATAAGACCTTACATATTTAATACAGTGCGTTTACCCCTGTACAAATGGAAAAAAAGTGCTGTCAACTTTGGAAAAAGTACCCCGGTTTACCGTGTTGAGTTGGCATTGTACAGAAATTAATAGCCATATTGGTCTAGAAATGAGCTAATCTATTATTGGCTGCACAGGATACCAATTTTATCTCCAGTTCACTTCTCCCAATTTTCCTTTGTCTATTCCTACTGCTCAGCTATATTTTGGGGCTTATTATTTCCCACCTGTCTGTAGGAAGTTTCCTACGTGCTTTTCCCTTCAAATGCCTCCATTCTTCAAGTCCGTCCATCACACACCACACAATGGACAAGGTAATCATTCTGCCGTGTAAAACTCATCCTGTCACCCTTGCCCTTAGAAATCTTTTGATGGTTCTTAAATCTTGCCTTCTGGAAATATAGTAAGTTGTGATGCAAAGAGCAACATAATTTGGAATCAGGCATGTAAACTTGAATTTTAATACTACCATATATTATTTATATATCTTTAAGAAAGTTATTTAGTCCTTATTTTCACAAATGTATTTTAATAATGATCTAAAATTTAAATAAATTATACATATGTATGATAAAGTAAAATCCAGTTTATTAGAAATAAATAAAATTTCAAAAATATCTATGCCTCATATATATAATTGTCACACATATATATTCATAGACATTTAATATCTCCATATATATGTATATTTATATTTCTTATATATAATTTGTACTGCATGTTTTAATTAACTTATTTTTAGCTTTTGGTAATGTTTTGATTTGAATTCAGGTCCATATCCTTAATAGCAAGGCATTCTTCCATTTGAGCCATATTCCCATAATTTTTTGTTATTTATTTTTTAGATAAGGGTTGAACCAACCTTCTATATATAATTTAAAATTTGAATAAGATCCAGTAATACTGGTCAGAAATATTTTATGTATAAAATATATGAATACATTAGAATCGAAAGTATAAAAGTTAAAACTTACCTTAATGCTTTTATCAAACAGAGAATTAAGACTAAGATTGCACTGATCTTTGTCATAAGGTAGTTGAGTATTGCTTTTAAATACTAGAGTTTGTAGAGGAAAATAAAATGTGTGTGTGTGTGTGTGTGTGTGTGTGTGTGTGTGTGTATGTGTGTGTTTCTAAGGATATAACCCAGGGCTTCACAATTCAAATAGCTTTGCCCAGTTCATAAAAAAAAATCTTAAAATTTTATGTTGTGACCCTTTTATGATGAAAGCTCTTGAGAAACCTGGAATCCATGGAACATTCCTCAATATAATAAAGGCTGGGTATGAGAAACCTACAGCCATTTATAAAAAAAAATCTAAATTCCTCTAAATTCAGGAATAAGCCAAGGATGTCTCTTCTCTCCACTCCTCTTCAATTTAGTATCAGACTGCGTGGTTAGAACAATTAAGACAAGATTCAAATATAAAGGGGATCCAAATAGTGAAAGGTGAAATAAAACTATCCCTCTTTGCAGATTATATGATCTTGTATTTAAAGAACCCCATGGACTCCACTCTCAGGTTACTTGAGCTGATCTGAAACTGGCAAAGTAGCAGGGTATAAAATTCACCCTCAAATATCAATGGCTTTTCTGTATGCCAATAATAAGGAGAGTGCGGCTGAAATCAGTACAGCAACTCCTTTTGTAATAGTCCCCCCACAAAAAAAAATACCTAGGAGTTAACAAAAGAAGTAAAGGACCTCTATGATGAAAAATTTAAAAACATGAAAATGGAAATTAAAGCAGAACTAAGAAAGTGGAAAAACTTAATATACTCATGGATAGGGAGGATTAACATGAAAATGGCAATACTGCCAAAGGCTGTCTACAAATTCAATGCAATACCCATTAATATCCAACCTCATTATTCAATGAAATAGAAGAAGCAACCCAAAAATTCATATGTAACAATAAAAGACCCTGAATTGCATAAGTAATAATTAGCAGAAAGAACAGTGCTGGAGGAATAACAATACCAAACTTCAAAGTCTATTAAAAAACCATAATAATCGGAACAGCTTAGTACTGGCACAAGAGCAGACCTGAGGACCAATGAAATAGAACTGAAGGCCCAGAGATGAACCTGCAGACCTATAGCCACTTAATTTTCAATAAGGGAGTAAAAAAATAGAATGGAAGGAAGACAGCCTTTCCAGTAAATGCTCCTGGCAAAACTGGTCAAACATCTGTAGAAAACTAAAGGTAGATCCTTATATATCACCTTTCACCAGAATCAACTCCAGATGGATCAAAGACTTTGAAGTCAAAGTAGACACCCTGAAAACATTACAGAAAGGAATATGAGAAACTCTAGGGCTCCCTGGCACAGGTCAAAATTTTCTTAATAAAGACCCAGAAACACAATAAATCAAAGAAAAGTTGGACAAATGGAATTGCATTAAACTTCAGAGCTTTTGTACAGTAAAGTACATAGTTAGCAACATCAATAGAAAGCCCATGGATTGGGAGAAGATCTTCACTAGCCATATAGCACACAAGGGCCTCATATCTAAAATATGCTTAGAATGAAAAAAATTAAATCCCCCCAAAACAAATCCTCAAAGAAACAAACTGCCCATTAATAAGTGGGCTAAAGACTTAAAGAGATAATTCTCTGAAGAGGAAATAAGAATGGCCAATAGACACATGAAGAAATGCTCACCCTAGTTAGAATGGCTATAATCAAGAAATCTAATAACAACTCATCCTGGAGGGGATGTGGCCAAAAGGAAACCCTACTGCATTGTTGGTGAGAGTATAAACTTGTTCAACCACTTTGGAAAGCAATATAGAGGTTCCTCAAAAGACTCCACATAGAGCTCCCCTGTGACTCAGCAATCCCACTTTTGGAAATTTACCGAAATGATCACAAACAAGACCATACTAAAGATACCAGCACAACTATGTTTACTGCAGTATTTTTCACCATAGCTAAGATATGGAACCAACCAACTCAGTAAATGAATGGATCAAGAAAATGTAGTGTGTGTGTGTGTGTGTGTGTGTGTGTGTGTGTGTGTGTGTGTGCATACATATACATATGTTATATATTATATATATAATGAAATTCTATACTTCCATCAGAAAGAATGACACTGCCCCATTGTAAGGAAATGGAAAGATTGGGAAAAAAAATCACATTAATTGAATTAAGCCAGACCCAAAGAAACATAGGTCTCATGGTTTTCCTTATTTGCACTAACTAGTATATGTCTAGGATAATCTTAACCGATTCCTAACAGCAGAATAGATCAATAACTATGCACATATGACCATGTAAGATGATGGTAAGTGAAATTAACTCCAAAACATATACATAAGAGAAGGGATAGGTAGGAGTAAAACAATGGATGGACTAACAATGCTTGACAAGAAATGTACTCATTACCTTATTCATGTAACTGTAAACTTGTACAGCATCTTTACAATAAAATAAAAACTTTAAATCATGGTTGTGCTGTTCAAATAACAAAGAAGAACTTCTTTCTCATCTTTCCTTTATGAAATGTTAATAAACTCCAAAAAAGTGATAGTCATGCATCAAGAATCAAATGCTTTGCATTTTGGTAAGTAGAGCTAGTCAAACAGTCTGGGTATACAAAGTCAGAGGTAGGGTCACACAGACAGGACATATACCTATCTCACTCACAGTGACTGAAACATTGATGGAGCACTGTGCTAAACTCTGGAGACATCATTTTAAAATGGCTATTAAAAATATCTACCAGAGAAAGACAAATGAATTTTCTAAGATACTGTACTCTTTTTAGAATGGGAAGGTAAGAAAGGTTAGAGAGCCAGTGAGACTTCATTAAAAAAGTAGCCTTATAATTAGAATAATTTAGTCTTGTATAGAGCTCCCTGCCAGTGGAATTACTATGCTCCAGTTCAATGATCATCTGTCTACAAAGACTGTGGTGTAAGTACTGCAAACTTGGTTCTGATTTAGATCTAGATGACCTTAACGTCCTCTTGTAAATCTATAATATAACTATGAGAAGCAGCATACCTGCAGCAGATAGCATTAATGGTACAAAAGTATTTGCCCTTTTCTTTTGTTCTTTGTTATTTTTTCTTAAATCAGAGTAGTTTTTAAATCTTACATTGGCATGCATTATGATTGCAAGTTATTTGCATATTTAAATATTAATAACCATAGTCTTTAAAAATTATATGTGCCAGAAAGTTAAAATCCTTTATTTATAGGATCATTTTCTCATTTTCACTATTGTAACTTTTACTTCGTAAATGTTAGAAGTGGGGCTAAATTGCTCTCTTTAAGGAATAAATGCATCAAGAGTCATCCTGAAAATATCCCTAAGCTAAGCAATTTTCCAGCATACACTTAGATAAGATAAATTGTATACAAATATCTACATTGGATTTTGCATTATTTTGAGGGCTGAATTTATATACTCAGAACAAAAAATGGCTTAAAAATATTAACTTAAATGTGTATCTTAAAGTACTGGATACTTAATGCTGCCATACTGTGAACTCTCATTATTCAGTCTTTGGTTCTGCTTTATATAGTAGCAGAATCATTGATATAAGATCAGGGTGGAGCAGAGCAAGTCCCAGTGAGCCTAGCAGCTTGTAAATTCTGAGTTTTACATTCATCGCTTCACACGACTCTACTGCTGTTCTGATTCTCCCTCCTCCTCTCCAGTCTATAAACTCCTGATATGGATCAACAAAGTTTGTTCTATCTATTAATGTGCTAGGATATCATTAAAAAATAAAAACAGAGTCTGTCACTTTAAATGTCAATTTACTTATGTTGTTTTGAAAGCTAACAATCCAAAATCAGCATATCAATAGTGTTGTTTTCTTAACAGGCCTATCCTTGACTTGTAGACAGTTGTTTGCTCTTTGTGTCTATGTTACCTATTCTCTATGTGAGATTGTGTCCCAATCTCTTCGATAAGAACACAAGTCCCATTGGATTAGGGTGTAATTGCCTTTTTTTCATAGTAACTTAAAAAATATTGTAAAGGTGAGGGATGTACAGAAGGGTTCTGGTTACATAGCACATAATTTTGTTGTTGTTGCTGTTGTTGGTTATAGGGCTTGAACTCTGGGCCTGAGTGGTGTTCCTCAGCTCTTCATCTCAAGGCTAGTTCTCTACTATTTGAGCCACAGCACCACTTCCGGTTTTCTGGTGGCTTATTGGAGATAAGAGTCTCACTGACTTTCCTGCCTGGGCTGGCTTTGAACTGAGATCTTCAGATCTCAGCCTCCTGAGTAACTAGGATTACAGGCGTGAGCCACCGGTGCCAGCAATGAATACATTTCTTTTTGAACACTGTCACCTCTCACCCTCTCCAAGTTGCACAGTTCATTTCTAACATAGTGTCTAGTGAATATTATTCCTGATTGATTCACCCTTTGTCCCACTGGTTCTGTGCTTCCCCTTCCCCTCCTCAACTCAGATAAACTTATATACAAAACAAGGGGGACAGAAATCAAAAACAGTGACAAAAGACAAAAAAAAATACAACAGAAGAAAGAACAAACTGTAAACAGTGCAAAAAAAACCTTTGTCTTGTATATAAGTTAATCTGATTTGGGGAAGGGCATGGGAAGCACAGAAATTGTGGGAAAAAGGGTGAACTAATTCAACAGTGATACTCACAAGACAGTAGGTTGGAAACTATGCAACTTGGGGAGGATTGGGGAAGAGGGAAAGTGGTAGAAAAATGAGGGAGAGGATAACAAGTTGGACAAGAAATGTACTCATTACCTTACCAATGTAAATATAACCCCCCGTTCATCCCCTGGCAATAAAGTTTCTCCAAAAGAGGTAATTATATAATGTGACTAGATTCCTATGAATGAAAATAATGTCCTGAAAATAGGGGGAAGAGAAATTCCTTCCTGCCCTGTCTGGTGTGAAGATACATCAAGAGGATAGCCATCTGTGAACCTGCTAGGGAACCTTCCCCAGAACCCTATAAAGATGGGAACTTGATCTAAGACTTCGCAGAGTTTAGATGGTAAGAAATACATTTTTGTTGAGTAAGTAACCTATTCTGTTACTTTTATTATAGCTGCCCAGAGTAAGGCACCAGACAAACTCTAACTAAAGATGACAGAAAAGCTTTTCAAAGACTTAAAATACTGCAGATGAATTTCAGTTACTGTTTCAGGTGCACTGAATTTATTAGCATAAAACCTCATTGAAGTTAGTTAAAATGTCTTGTGGAACCATAATAAAAAGAAATGCAAAGCTGTAGTTGGAAAGTACATTTGTTCTTGAGATAGAGAATAAAACTATATTTTCTGTTCCTAATGAAAGGGCTTCTCAGAGAATTCATGTGAGATTGCTAAATGCCTTATCCTATTTAATTAAAAATAAAGTTTTATCTCAAATGGATTAAACACAACTACTGTTTAATTAAACCAAAAACCTTTAAGAGGATCATTCCTATAAGATCAATTAACATTCTGTTCCATATTGAGCATAATTAGAAAGGCAGTTCATGTAATCCACTGGAATAACCTTTAAAATTTGCTTGGTCTTTACAATCTATCTATATGGCATTTCCTTAAAAGCATAACATCAAGATAAAAAAATCCTTTGATGGGGATGGAGGGAGGATCAGGTGGGGGGAGGGTGGGAGTTTGAGAAGGGATAGGAAGAGGAAAAATAGAGGAGGCAACAATGCTTGATAAGTAATGTACTTGTTATCTTGCCCATGTAATTGTAACTCCTCTGTATGGTATTCTCACAATAAAATTTTAAAAAAAGAAAAGAAAAAAAGATAAAATATTATGTACCAAGATTAGTACTAGTGCTTATTTTAAAATTAAACTTATTTACAAAATAGAATTAATAACTCCTTTTTGGTGACTGGTAATTTTAGGAAACTTGAGAGGTTTCCTGTAGGTAAGACAAGAGGAAATTAAACCTTGGATTATGAAAGTGCAATGCTGAGCAAATATTGGAGGATTTTTCATTTATACATTAATTTGAAAGTTGAATTTCCAGTCAGAATTTTGCTTAAAACTTCTGAGATGTCTAGCTTAGATATACAATCAAAAAATTGTGTTCATACTAATTACAGTTTTGAAAAAAAAGTTTATTACCATGCACTCTTCTTCAATATGAAGAATAATGTCAAAAAGAAAAAAATAGCTCAGCTTTGATCTTTGACCACTGCTGCTATAAAAATTCTAATAAGGATTTTAAAGTATGTGTTACAATTTTATAAATATATGTGGTGCTGTTGCTTCTAAATATAGGTTGTTATGTTTCTATCAAAAAATAAAAAATGATCAAGAGTCCATCTACCCAGATTGAAATGGATAGTTTAGTAACCGGAATGCCCATGTAAACTAGCTGTCTTTTGTGTTTTGTTCAAATAAATAAGTTGTTTTGGAATTTCAAAAAATAAAAAATGAAATGTGCTCTAAGATGAATATTTGGAAATGTGCTGTATGAGTACATGAGAATATGATGAATGTATGTCTAAGAAACTGTTCAGAGTCATCTAATCTTGGCATATTCATTAAAACATTGTAAAGCCTATGTATCCTCAAGTTCAAGTTGCTCCTCTGTTGGTCTCAAATCTCAGGTTTCAAGTCTTTTGTGCAGTTGTCAGCCTGAGCTGGTGTACCCAGCATGGTGTTGCTGGAATTTACCCTAAGACTCATTACAGAATGTGCTGCTCCAATCCACTATACCAGCACTGTACATATTTCTTCTGTTCATTCTATCTGCATGTTACATTGCTTTCCTCTTTCTATTTTGATGATTAATTCTAATTTAATTATTTCCTGATTTAAAAAATTGTATTTAAAAATAGTATTACTTGACTAATAAGAATTAGTGACTCCTTTTCTTCAAATTTCTTCTCCCATCCGATTTCAAAATGGATTTTCAGATAGCCACAGTATATACTTCATTCAGAAATCACAAATTATTGATGAGTTATTATGTTATAATACCTAGGGAAATAAATTAATAGAAATGCAAAGAATCTATTGTTTTGTGGTACCTGCTGACAATGGTGCTCCCTGGAATATGAAACTTAGTAACCATGAATCAATTGTGAAATTGCATGTCAATATGGTGGGTTGTGTCCAATGGTGTTGCTAATAAACCCTACACATTTTTTTGTTTTGTTTTACACAGAACTAAGGCTTTCTCCCTATTTTTCTGAGGATCCTGTGGGGAATGAATTCAATAGGGCCAGTAATCTGAAGCTGTTGCCAATAAGTAAGAAAGTAGGATGTTATTCAGAACACACAGAAAAGACTACAGGGTATAGACAACATGGTAGACACACTATCTGTGTGCAGCTTCTGCATGTAATCAGACCAAGATTTTGATAAACAAAAAGATTCAGCATTCAAATTTGCACATTTAGAAGAGTAATTTGTCATTTATTTTTAAAATGGTTTTATCCATTTTACTAAAATTAGAAGAGCCACATACTGCAGGTGCATAATTACACTTGCCATTAAACACAAACACAGATGCACATAACAAAATTAGATGCAATTGTTTCATTGAGGAAAGAATGGTACTTTTTATCTCATTTTACAGTTTTTATTAAAAAAACTTAAATGACATTTTGTATTTTATCAAAGAATAAGGTCTATGGTTGCCTGTGTGTGTTTGTGTTTTCTAGGTTTCAGTGAGGAATCAGAGGTCTACTGATTCTTAAAATCATGGGAAGAAACTTCAATAGAGCACCAATTCACATTCCTCAGTCCTAATAATATTCACAACACCAAGAAAGAGCATTTCTACATGGAAGACACTGTAGAAATCAAATTTGCCCTCATCCATCTAGAAAGGCTTTCACAGTGATTTGATCATTTGTATCTGTGCAGGATAAAAGGCACAGGAGGGAGTCTAGTCATTGCTGGGTGGAACAATGACCCCTTTCACAGATGTCATCTCATTTCAGTTCCACAGTAATCCCTTCAGGTAAGGTTGGCATGATTTTTGAAGATGGATCTGGGGGTGGTAAATACACACACACACACACACACACACACACACACACACACACGTAAGAAAAAGTAAAGCAAGAAGTTGAAACACAGTAACTGCAGTATAATGGTGAATCTCACTTACTCACACTAACAAAAGCTTGGGAGACAAGTCTACAGCACTTATAATAGGTTCCATAGTATAAGCCCTAAATGAGTGGCCTTTGTTCAGTATTTAGACTTGGAAGATAGAGTTCATGATTAAGAAAAGAACTTTAATGTTAGTTTTTTTTATCATAGATTATAAGATTACCCTGATGCTTTTTTTTTTTTACCCTGATGCTTTTTTAAGTTTAGCCTAAGGAACTAGAATATATTCTCAAACCCATGTGTCCTTAGAATCATGTACCAGAATTCTCCTTAATATTAGTACCAGAAAAACACAATTCATTTGAGTATCTATGATAATAAAGCTTTGATTGCAGACATGGATCCAACTGTAAAATGTTTTATCCTGGTGATGTGGACATGACTAAATCTCAGGGAAGATCTTGCTGACTAATTTATCCTTCTTATGGTAAAACCATAATTACATTTCATTTATTCTCAAATCTTATTACAGTGATACTTCACCTTTAATAGTAAATGACATATTTCTAATTTTTCCTGGTTAGAGGATTAAGAAATAAAACCAGTTACATTTTTAAATGATGACAATTCTTTAAATTCAGATTCATTTAATGCATTATAAATATTTCTGTGACTATCTGGTCAAACAAAATATTTCATTTGTGTAACTATCTATTTAAACATAGTAGGTTTTGTTTGCTGTTATTATCACGCTATTTAAAATGATATGCAGTGTATAAACAGTCTGTGTATCAAACATCGCTATGAGATTTTTTAAGGCACGGATCTCCCAGCCTTTCAAATACATCATGTTTTGTATTACTTCCAAGCTGTTCATACTGTCCTTTACAGAAATTTTAGTTTGGATATTCACCTTCCAGGATATGCCTGAATATTTTAATTCTCTACTCTAAAATCTCAATATATCATCTTTGATTCTAGTACCAGATTTCTACTAAATACTCCTATATGGTCTTATAATTTACTAGAATACTCATTTTTTTAAATTCATTTTTCAATTCTGGTTTGTAGCTGTACCTCTTGTTTGTAAAGTTCTTCAGGGCAGAACTTCTCAATTTTTCCTTAACTTTTGCTCCTTAATATCTGGGTCTACAATTAATTTGACTTATACCATTTGAAGGAGTAGGCGTGATAGAGTTATATGGTACACATGGACAAAATAACATAGGTTAACATTATAAAGTCATTGAGGTCATCACCAATGATTGGTGTATATGCCATTTTCTCCTGAACATCTTGAATAAAGTGTATGATGACAATAAACATCCATGAAACTGACTTTCCTATGGACGTAAACAGGGAAGACATAGTTTCTGGGGTAGAAACGGGTTAGCTCAATGCTTTTCATTAAGCAGAATCATTCTGGATTCCACTTGAGTCATCTGTGATCTTGAAGCACAAACACAGACATCACACTTTTTTCCTCTGGATATCATCATGTGTCAATAAGACATACAAGTAGAAAGGTAAATTAAAAAAATTCTTTTGCAATCCAGTGAAAATGAGGACACTTTAAAAAGTGAGTGACCATATATCCTATAACTGCAGATCATAAGAGGGGGTGGTTTGGGAGGGATAAGGAGAATGAAGAAAGGGGTGACAGTGATCAAGATGCACTATATTCATAAAGTGCTTCACTGAATCAAAAGTCCTATGTACAACTAAAGATAGTAAGACAATAAATTTAAAATTGTTAAGAACTTGTAGTATTTGAGTAGACTACAATAGCAAACTTGCTATTTTTTATTTTTGTCAGGAAACTGATCTCATGTAGAACTACCAAGTAGCCTCTTCATCTATATCATATAATGCATTTTTCTTTACCAGGTTTGGACAAACATAAGCAGATGTATATTTCTTGTTCTCCTCAATAGACACTAGTTCATTAAAAAACAGATCAATATAAACTTAAAGTAGGAGGTTATGATACTTTTCTTTCCCATTTTTTTTTTTTAGTCTTACTTCATATCAACTCACAGCTTCTGTTCACAGTATGTGAGTTGTGTTTTGATTACCCAGTTGACAGTTCAAGAAGTGGTGAAAACTATCTGGACTTTTATTACCAAGGCATGTTTTGGTATCACTATTCCAGAGAAAGAAGCACTTTTAGACAAATGTGTTCTATGGGCAGTCGTCCATACTCATTCCTGTTTAGGGATGTGATTTTCCTCTCTCTCAGATAGGCTACTGAGATTGTAACTTGAAGATCTTGGATAGATCTATCTCTGAGTTAGCATTAACTGGGCAGTTTAATGCCACTGTTTCCTGTTCCATTTTCTCTTTGGTTCTATTTATATTTGGTTAAGTAGTGAGGTATTCATTTTTCTCACCAGGGAAAAGCTGATCTGTTTCTTTTGAAGATATCAAAAAGTAGGCAAACTTTACAAGTTACAAAACAAATAGTAAGAATTAAGATAAATGTCGGTAATATGTTTTGTATTTATTTGATACACTAAAAAAAACCTTGGAAATAAGTATACTTGTACTATATAAACATATTTTAATATATTTTTTAATAAGCCTTTAAAATAGAACTTCTGAAAGATATTCTATACTTTTTAAATTTAATTCTTATTAACATTTTAATGCCTGTTATTATTTATAAACATAATTTGTTAGGTGCTGTGATTTTAGTTGCATTTTTATCACTAAGGGTGAAATAAAAGGCAAAGCTCTTCCATGGCTGCACAGAGAGACAAAACAACCCCCAGAGTATCAGTGATAGAATTGTCTCAAATACAAAATTTTTACCAAGATGCATTGTATTTATACAGTTGATTTGTTGAATCGTATCCCCTTTGTATAGCTTCTTAAAGATAATAAAAGATATCAAATAAAATGAAAGATATAAAATAAAGATAATAAAAATATAATTCAAAAATATATTTTTATTTGCATGCTTTACCTCTTGTTGGTTAGTATGGCTTGCCTATTATTATGGATAGTGATCTCTGAGAAGCTAGTTTTGCTGACATTCTTCTCGACTTCTTCCTCTAGAGTAACTGCCCTCATGCTGTAG
Source organism: Dipodomys ordii (assembly GCF_000151885.1). Lineage (NCBI taxonomy): Eukaryota > Metazoa > Chordata > Mammalia > Rodentia > Heteromyidae > Dipodomys > Dipodomys ordii. The sequence continues at coordinate 6,608,442 of NW_012267244.1, read as the reverse complement.
ATGAGGGCACGCCTGAATTCAGCCTGTACCTCCATTTCTCATCAGATGGTTCCAAAATTCCGATATTAGAAGGATTTGACTCCTCCTTGAATTTCCCGCAAGGCCTCATTAAATCAGCTGTTTTGTTTTGTTATGATGTGTTTACTTTAGATATGTGGCTTAAACAATGTGTCCTTTCTCTTACTCTATCTTCCTCACGCCTAGTTTCCTCCAAGCCTCTTAAATGTCATCTAGTCACAACTTCTGCAAATTAAGACACAAGATCCAAAATGTCATTCAGCCACTCAGAAACATTCCTGAGGTGGAAAGCATTACAATAAGATCTCCTATATTGAGAGGGACTGATTAGGTGAGTTTACCACCCAGATTTATATATGGATTTAGACATCTGAGCATTTCACTAAGAGCAGAAGACCGAAAATAAAAAAGCAGTTTCATTTCCCCCAGAGTAATATGAAGATTAGCAATTTGAAGTGGAGGCTCACTTAAGAATTTTTGCTTGGAAATTAGTAAACTCTCAGACGTACTGATATTTAACCAGATGCAGTGCAAAGCAGTTACAAATAATCTACTAAAATCATTTTCTTTGGCTTAAAAATAATCACTATGTCATAACTTCATTTAATTAGATATACCAAGCGGGGGGCGGGAGGAGGAAGCAAATGTGGTAGAATGAAAATAGAGCTCTGGATATACTGAAATAAAATATGGAATGCGTAATTAAATTTAAATTTCAGATAAACTACGTTTTTTAATATGCATATGTGTTCTGAAATATTTTATATAACTTCAAACTAAAAATATTCATCATTTACTTGAAATTAAAATTTAACTAATTTCTTGTATTTTTATTTGAGAATGATAAAGATAATTAATGATAAAAATATCATGTAAAGTTGTAAAGTTTGTTTTCAACATAGTGTTTTGTACATCTCATTGTTATAATGGGTCAACCTGTATCCTTACTTAAGCATATTGTTTTTTTCCCTTTGCCTCCCTGAATTAGAGATGCATATACACAAGATGCAGGGCACCAACATCAAATACAGCAAAAACAGGGGTTATACCGTGGGGGAGGAACATACAAAAGAAACAAAAAAATCACATGGTACATTACAAATACATTAGAAACAATAGCAAGAAAGAAAAAAGATATTTGTGTCCCTATGTTGGGGTTCATTTTGCTTCACATCATCTTATACGGCTATATGTACACAGCTTTTGGCCTTTTCTGCTTGTCCTACATAGGTACTAGTTATTGCAAATAAGGGAAACCATGGGACCTATATTTCTTAGGGCCTGGCTTACTTCACTTAATATAATTTTTTAGTTGTGGAGGTGGGAGGGAAGGGACGGTAGGGGGAAAAGACAGGAGGAGGCAAGAATGCTCAATAGGAAATGTACTCATCACCATGCTCATGTAACTGTAACTCCTTTAGCATTTTTACAATAAAAAAGTCCCCAAAATATCATGTAGCCAAGTATAGAGACTGAAGTCCATAATTCCTGAACTCCAAGGTCAGATTATGCAAAAGGCCTAACATGCTATCCATAAAACAACTAAAATGAAAAAGCCAAAACATAGTTCAAATGGTAGAGCATTGCCTAGCAAACTTATAGTTATGAGTTCAAAACTCAATACAAAAGAAAAGAAATTCAAAGATCTTATATATTTTCATTGAGCACTGAGTCATTCTGATCCATACAATTATAGCTAACATTTTCATATCCAGTACTTTTAAACACTTTTAAATATTAATCCATCAAATCCAAACACAATTATATAATGCAATGCTATTCCTACTTATAAATAAGAATATTGTGATAGCTATAGATGGAATAACTTGCCCACATTCACACAATTGTATGGAAGGCATTTGATCCCAAATGGTCTAGCAGGAGACTTTAACAATCACCATTATATACTTTAACACAGAAACATATATGCCTCTTATGAAGTGTATTAGTATATATATATACATAGATATAAATAGATATTCCAAAGTAACATAAATAAATTATATAATTAAAATATAACATTAAATACTACAATGCTCAAAATTATATGATATATGATATACATATATTTGGCTAACTCCAAATTAATATTAATTACTTATATTATATTTCAACTTATATATACACTCCAAATTATATATATGTATATAAAGATGTTATATGTAATCTCAAATAAAGTGTTGAGATATATATTTATGTGTATATATATATATATAAACCAATATATAGAGATAACAGAAATATGTATATACATGAAATTTGGAGAATCCCCATACATTATTACCTTTAATACTATTCTGCAATTAGATTCATATTCAAATAACTTCAAATTCTACATATGTATGTATTTGAAGCTCCAGTAAAACTGTGACCTCTAAATAATTGCATTTTCCCCCCAATCTAATAATATTTTGTATAGAAGTGCACATATAGCATGAGAATTTCTGGAATGGCAATTTAGGTCCTAAATTCTGGCTTGTTTATGCCTCTCCTAATGTAGGAGGTCTTCAAGCCACACTCGGAGAAAATGACTTTGATACCCAAGATGCAGGAAAATACAAGCAGCTGGTTGTGCACATTTTTTTTTGTTCAATCTGAGCTTTGATGCTGTTTCATTTTTAGAATAGTCCCTTTTTCCCATTAAGGAGTTTGGGACAGCTGTAGGAAACATACACACACATATATATTTAGCATTACATCCTAAAGAACTTTAGATCCATTATCTTACATTACAGCTCCTCCTACAACATCAGACATATGTCTAACAGAACAGATGGGTCCTGTGATACTCAGGAAGGGACATCAAACTCTATGGCTTTGGGGATTAAAATTCTGCATTGCTTCTCATGAAAGAAACAGAGGCTTGGTAGCTAATAGGTAGTAGGATATTGGGAGAGGGAGACAAAGCTAACATTCAAATACTCTTGCTTTTATTCTTTTAGTTTAAACCTTATGAATCACATTTAATCTTGCTAATTATGTTGCTCATATCATAGCGATAATAATCACATACCGTTCCCTAATAATACAATCTTGAATATCATTACTGTGCATTTTCATCTTTTGTGTGTGTGTGTGTTTTGTGTGTGTGTGTGTGTGTGTGTGTGCGTGTGTGTGTGCACTGATTTTATTTCTTTTTCTCAGTACTAGCACTGTATCAGTTGAGCCACTATGCCACTTCTGGCTTTTTCTGAGTAATTTATTGGAGATGAAGTGCGAGACAACAAGCTCATCCGTTTTTTATTTTAAAAGTATAAAACAAGGCATTCTAAGAGGTAAGGATTAATCATGGTTCTAGGTAAATATCGGTTGCTCTTTCTCATGTTGTATCATCTTTTCACCAGCATCAAAAAGGTAGTCAAATGAGCACATGAATATGTTCCACTAAGTGAAAATAAGAACATGTATTCATGCTTCATTAATTTTTTTCTGATTCAGAAAACACTGAGCAAGCAGACAGAAAAAAAAATGGAACACCATAAATCTGTTATTCAAAGAAACTCCAATGTGCCTTGTTAAGTGAAGAAAACCTAGAAGGTAGAATCATATTTCCATTAGTTTAGGGTTCTTGTTTATTAACATGTAGAGTGTACTACAAAAATATGTTCCCTTAAGTTTTATATACTATTCTAATGTACAATGGAGATTACTATAATATGGATTCTGCATTAATGTAGAATTGCCATCAATCATACAATATCTTTCACTGGTATGAAGAAAAGGCAAAGCTTAAGCATCTGAACATTTTTCAGGACAAATTGGAGTTTGGGTTTATGTCCTGTCATTTATAGAATAAAGTCATGTAATTCCTGCAAGTTTATTTTTGGGACTTGAAAACCATGTCTATGTAGGCTTGAAAATGAGATTCTAAACTGTCCTACCTAAGGATATTTATATGTGTATTTCTTCTGAGCTATAAATTAATGACAGAAAATGAGTCATTTGTTGCTGTCATTTCATGGATAGGATATAGCCACATCTTAAAGGAACTCAAAGAAGAATCTGATCAGTGGTTAACACAGAAAAGCACATGGCCTGGTTTCTTTTACTTTTCAGGAGATATATTGCTACTAAATTTAACATATTCTACTATTAGCGCAAAACAAACAAGTTACAAAATATTTAGATGTTGCTTCTCTGAGACACATTTTCCCAATATAAATGGTAGTTAATTGATGAAAAAAAATAATGAATGTGTATTTCCTATAAAATGTATTTTTCTTAGCATTTATTACCTAACATATAAATACTTTGTAAATAAAAGATATATACAACCATAAATGTAAAGAAAACTGAAATTCCTACTCATTAGAGCATCATTAGCTTTGAAAAAAAAGTGACTGAGAAATCCAAGGCAAGGTAGAGTACTGATGCTGGGTATAGCAGCACTCTCAAAAACACTACTGGGTGTGGGAAGAAATTATTATAACAACTCATCTTATTTCCTTTGCTTTATTTTGATATGTGTTAATTTGCTGGTGACTAGTGCAGTAAGGATACATAAAATTTTAAAGTGAAGGAACAAAAATTATTATTATTATTATCATTATCATTATTTCTTCAACTCAATATTGTCAGTTTATGAGTACAAAGTATCTTGATCCATATCACCACTTTCATTATTCACATTCATCTCTCTCAACATCACAGAGAACCACTAAAAAGATCCACAGAAATATCAGAAACACTTGCTAATGTCAAGGTAAATAGCAGGAGCTGAGCTGGTCAGGAATGTAAAAACAAAGCACATCTTATTTCAATAAATATCTCCTAACAAATGTAGTCACTCCACTTTACCAAGTTGACAAATAAATATTGTGGTAAATATCGAATCTAATCTAATATCCTATCTCTGTTGTCGACTGACTTGCAATATTAGCAAGCTCCTCTGACTCCACAAATTTGCTATTATAAAACAGGCAAGTTTATCTCACTGAGATAAAACATATTTATTTCAATTGTCTTTAAGAATCCTTAAAAATACCTTGGAAACAGTATTCTAAAATTCTAATTTTTGCCCACTGGCATATTTTTTAACTCATAGTCTTAGAGCAGACAAGTGTTGATTTTAATGGCCACTTTTGTTATTATTACAGTAACTACTAGATCATTAATTAAAGTAATTTACACTTAAAGGAATAAAAACTCATTCAATGGCTATTATGGTAAAAAAAAATATAAGGAGACATACTGTGTAATCTCCTTCTTAAAAATCCCTGCTTTTAAGGTTTCCAATAGTTCCGAATACAGCTTCTAAACAGAGGCATATTATATCCCTTAGTTTGGTTTATTTGTGAATGTTGGAATTATAATAATTAAAGCAGTTATATTAACCTATATAAGAAGACACTGTACTGACTGTATCATTGAAGTACTTGCATCTGGTATTGTGTTTTCTTGTGACAGGTGACTCAAAAACAGTTTTGAATATTCCTTCACAAACATTCCAAAAGGCTTAGTGGACACTTGAACCTTGAAAGTCTTTGCTTCAAATACTCTGTAAATAAGCAGTCCAGAGGGCAAGAGAAGCCAATAGCTTTTAAAGAGTTATGAATTTAATGGCCAGAGCATTCCTTTTATATAAATCTGAAATGGCCTAAATTAAATAAGGCTTATTTAATTTCAAAGCTTAAATTCAATTGCTGTCTTACACTATTCCACAAAATTAGTATTGAAGTGAAGCTCTGTTGGGTTAGATGCAGTTCTGACAAAGGTCAACATTTAAAATGTGCAGTCTAACAGCTCTATTAATTCTACTAATTTGGTTGAAATGGTATGCCAGCTACCGCAAATTAACAAATGTCTCATGTAATAGAGATAAAGGCCATCTCCAAGGTACAACATAACATTATTACATTATATTTTATTAATTTTTAACATATTTCTTTATTGGGTGCCAATTATCCATTTTCTATATAATCATCAATAAGGCAATAAGAACAAAGGCAATGTGTTCATGATAGGAGAATTTCTTATGTCATTTCATAATAAGTTTACAATCAATTCAAGTCCATTCTCAGATTATTCCCTGTTTTGCTCCATGAAACACACCAAAAATAAGTCAGAGCAATTTATAATTTTTAATATTATCTTAAGTAATGTCACTGTTCCTTAATTTCATGATGAATTTTGATCAGTTTTCTAATTTGATCATAAATAAAAAGCCAATTTTCTCAAACTGTCAAAAATTGGTGATAATGGATATAACATCAATGATCATACTACTAAAAATTTCAGACTGCAAATGTCATGATTCTTATTTTTAAGTAATTAATATTCATTCATTTTTAAATAAATAATATTCATTCTTACTATATCTAGAAAAAGTCTGATATTACCCAATAAGCCTTTCAAAATTTTAGTTTACCATTAACAATCTATGTAACTTAGCAACACTATTTGCCATTTTTAACTACTGTATATCATATATATTATATATAATATATTTTTATTTTTAATTTATATTTTATTTTCTATTTAATTTATTTATTATTTATTTTTAATTTAATTTTATTTTGAAGGTAAAATATAGAGGGGTTACAGTTACATATGTAAAGAAGTGAGCACATTTCTTTTTTTTTTAATTTAATTTAATTTTTTTTGTGTGTGAACATACTGTACAGAGGGGTTACAATTACATGGGCAGGATAATGCGTATATTTCTTATCAAGCATTGCAGCTTCCTCCTTTGTTTCACATCCCTTCCCAGCCTCCCCCACCAACCCCCACCCAATTCTCCCCCCCCTACCCCCCCCCCCCCCCTCCCCCGCCTCGCCATGAGCACATTTCTTATTGAACTTGTTATCCCTTCCCTCATTTTTCTCCCACCTCCGAGAGCCATCCCCTACACTGTAAAGTTCATTTCCAACAAATTATCTTGTGAGTATCCCTGTTGCATTGGTTCACCCTTTGTCCTTTGTCTCACCATTTTGTTGCTTTCTTTCTCTTCCCCAACCCAAAGAAACATAGATCACATGATTTCCCTCATGTGTAATAATTAGCATATGACTAGGATAATCCTAGCAGATGAACAGAATAGCTCAATAGCTATGTACATATCACCATATAAGATGATGCTAAGTGAGATAATAAGATATGAAAGCAAGAAGTTTTTCTTTGCTATTTTTATTTTTAATGTACTATGTGATTTCTTTTTTTCTTTTGTGATTTTCCCCTATGGTTTGTCCCCTGTTGTCACTGTATTTGACTTTGGTACCCTGGATATTGTATATACACTTTCAACTTATCTAACAATACATTATCCCATATTTTATTATCTTATTGGAAATTCCATTTTGTATATCAAAGTATATCTTAATTTTTATTATAATTAATGATATCAAATCATTTTATACCGAGGCTATATTAGGCACTGATGAAAGAGAAAAAGTCTCATGTAGCCTGAAGTACCTACTGTGTACTTCCTCTATACTTCTCTTATTTAAGCTGTTGTATAATCAACGCATATTTTGGCCTGGTTATTTATACATCAGTCATAGAAGCTAACAGTCTGTTATTTAAAAATTACTACCTTAATATTAACATGTGTTATATAACATTTTATTTTTATAAAAAGTATTACAACTTAATGTAGTCATACCTTAGGACTGTTCAGTGATAAATAAGGAATAATTAGTGTAAAAACACTTACTTAAGGTATTGGCTCAAAAGGAAATGGACTCATTACCTTGCTCATGTAACTGTAACCCCTCTTTACAGTATGTTTACAAAAAAAATATACAAACAAAGGAATTGGTAAGGTATTTTTTAAAGGCAATAAATATAGTTATACTTTCACAGGATTTTGCAAAATACATTTCCAGGTTCTTTTGTTTAAACTTTTGGTTACATTCTACATTTCTGGAGAACATTATTTATATCAAAGTGATAGATTATTCTTCTGGAAGTCTGAAGAAGAGCCCACACAGAACTATGTATGGACCTTTTTCTTTTCTTTTTTCTTCCCCCCTTTTATTTTCTATATTCAAATAGAAACAGCTCGAGGATTTCATGATTATCAATAACCCAAGGAAGTTGGGTGCCAGTACCTCATGCCTAGAATCCTCAATAACTCAGAGGATTAAGATCTAATGATTGGGTTTAGCCAGCCATGGCAGAAAAGTCCATGGGACTCTTATCTCCAATTAATCAACAAAAAGCCAGAAGTAGAACTGTGGCTTAAGTGGTAGAGCCTTAACCTTGAGCAAAATAGCTGAGGAAGTGAACCCAGGCCCAGAGTTCAAATCCCGTTACTGGCTCAAAACAAAACAAAGCAACTCTAAAAATAAATAGCCAGCAAAGAAGAAATACCTCAGTAGCCCAAGAAAATGAATAAGTTACATATGATTATGTCTTAATAGAAAAACAGAATAATTTACCGGATATTTCCAGCTATTCTGATCTTATATAAAATTTGGGGGAAACATTTGCATAATGATAACAATAAAATAGTATTTAAACATATAGAACATTTTTTGAAGAATTTATTGTGATGTCCCCAAAGTCAAGAAAATCCATGGAGGCACAGTTTAAATTGACAAGGAATTTTATTTGGTTGGCCAATGACGGCCTCATCCTGGGAGGAGCATAAACAGCACCAACTTCCAGTAGGTAGTTTATATAGGTCAGAATCATATGCAGGTGACAGTTTACAGAAGCTCAAAGATGATTAGGAATGGGGATATTCTTCAGCTGTGGTCAGGACCAGGCTGACAGCATTCTGGAGGCCAGTGATTCAGGATTAGAAGTGTGGGTTACCACAATATGAAACTCATCCAAATATCTTACAATTAAGTGTAAGAATGTTGGGAGCAGGTGTTATTAAGTACTATTATATTTGCAAATATGACCCGATTTGATTTTGGCATATTAAATTGACATAAAACTCCATTAGAAATGACACATGTCATTAGTATCTGAAAGAAACACCTTAAAAACTCAATTAGCCAGCCATCAATAACACAGGACAGATATGGCTTCTTTTCTGAAATTATTGATCAAAATTGATGCATTTTATTTAAAAAGACAATTAAGTTTGGGTCTCGATTACGGATAATAATATCAGCAGTTCAAAAAATCACTCTAGGCAATGTCATTTATGAAAATGTTAATTTTCAGCAAAAAAATAACCAGCACTACTGCTAACAATGTACAGTTGAACAGATGACATTCTCTTGAGGGGGGGAAAAACCCTCTAAAAATAGTCACAGTTTTGGAGCTGCTTGTGCATAATGTCAGAAATAATAAATAAATAAGAGGGAATATGTCAATTTGGTTTGCCTTGGTAAGTTTGGATATGTTCTGACATAAGAAAAGTTAGACATTTACTGTAAGAACTGGTCCTTGGATTGACAGAAAATGTGTCATCAAGAAGATCAATTGATTCCAGCATACAAGTGACTTAAAAGAGATAGTTGAAAAGTCATCTCAAAGAAAGTGATGGATAGAGGCTTGCTTACACTGAAAATCATATCTTGATTCATGTAAAAATATTTGTTTTATTCTTATTTTTCTTAAAAAATGGCATTGGCAATCCCTTTATATGGGTATTTCTAGAGTCTACCAGGCTGCCTGAGGTATTTTGGGGCTGTAAAGTATTTTATTTTATTCTACAAGGCCTTATATCTCAGGAATAATAAATCTACCCAGTTAAATGGAGATATGAGTTGAATATTTACAATTTAAAAATATAGCAACAAAAAGGACTTCATGTTTATTATTGTCAAGTGTAAAAAATGTTCTTATTATTCCCAAATAAGAACTGAAAGCTGTATATCTAGTGTCTTAAAAAAAACAACCCTGCTCTTTGATAAAAAAAAAATGTGAGGTTTCTTTTTAAAACACTTTTCATAAGCCTGAAAATGTTGTAACTCATAGTAGAATGCCTGTGTAGCATGTGTGAAACCCTAGGTTTGTGTCTTTTTAAAAATTTTATTTTGTTGTAAAGATGTTGTACAGAGGGGTTACAGTCACATGACTAGGGTGATGAGTATATTTCTTGTCGAGCATTGTTACCCCTTCCCTTGTTTTTGTCCCATTATCCCTTCCCTCTCCTACCTACTTTACTTCTTTCCCTCAAAGTTGTAAAGTTCATTTCCAGTATACTGTCTTGCATCATATAGGTTTGAGTCTTAATCCTCCCCCTCCAAAAAATTGAGAATATCATAGTTGTCCTTTTACTTTGAAGATCAAATGTATATGAGGTATAGACCAAAATACACATTGGAATCATTCTGTGACAGAATCCTTCATTTAACAAATCTGTACAGACTGCCTACCACTTGTCAGACATGGTTACTGATAGATGGCTATATACTAAAATACAAAACAAACAAACCAAAAACACGAGAAAGTTATCAAAGACAGAATGCCTAACTCTTCATGAAGCATACAACCTAGCATGAAAACACAGTTCCAATAAATTATGATAGTGTAGCCATGAAAGAATTATAGAGAACATAATCACATAATAACAAATTATTGTTTTACTTTACAAAATTATAACTATGCATAGTCAGAATCACTGGGAAAACCTAAAGCAGAAAGTTCAAAAGTAAATATTTAGTAAGTTTCTCATGGCATTCCTGTTTTGCTCTGTTATACAAGGACTTGCCTTCTCTCCTTGATTAGGGTCTCTATCCTGCATGAGCTATCTGTCCATTAATAAATAAGAAGCCATCTCAACTGATATTCAGATTGATTGGAAATATATCCAAATGTCCCTGTTGAAAAATACCTTTATTTTAATTAATAATAGAGCCAAAGCACAAGACTTACCAAGGCCTAAAGAACAGGCAGACAAATTTAACTCTGCCACTAAGTGGCAATGCTTCAAGGCATATAGGAGAAAAAAATAGCATTTATAGGGCTCTGTACTGTCTGTGGTTAGAGGCATCCCCTGGGGTTCTTGGAACATTTCCCTTAGAGATAAATTGAGACTACAGTAGAGAGGAGCAAACATACATGAGATAAGTTTAGGATGCACCTGGCACCCAAGCCTTCCCAGAGAAAGGTACGTCCAATGTGTAGCTAAAGGTTTTAATCATAAGAAAGCTGGCAATGCTGAGCTCTTCTCATTTGCTTCCCCTAGGAAGAGGATGATTATGATGGAGTTGGAAGAGGCAGAGAGTGTTTGGGCTGAGAAATGGAAGCAAATTTTAGAGTATGGGAAGATATGAAATAGGGCCAAACTTGCAAAGGTTTACTGGTTATATTAGGGAATCTAGGTTTTTTCCCCCCCTCAGGCTGAGAGAAACCAATTCAAAGATTTTAAAGAAGGGAAAAAGAAAATATTGTTTTTTTTTAGAATCACTATCATGCAACATGCACATTTACATACATATACACACAATCATATGTTCCAACCTGAGAAAAAAATTTTGTACATTAGAAACTGGAAAGCCGATTAACTTTCTCTAGGCACCCACATGAAAGAGGGGGGCAGCAAAGCCTATCAAATGGCAGTGAGGGATAATTTGAGGGCACTTGATTCTCATTTGAGTTGCTGAAATCACCAGCGTTTGCTAAATCATGTAATCTGAGCCTGTGGAGTTGATGAAAAAGCCATTAAGAGCAGAATAACAGTTATGAAGGACAGTAGGAAATACAGACTAGGAGGAAAATAAAGCTCGGGGTTATATAAGCTCAAGAAGAGATATATTGTAAGAAACAAGTATTATCCTATGGGCAACAACAGTGCACTTCTTACTGGTACCTCACATGTTGCTTAGGTAGTTCACAAGTAAACATGCTAAATAAATGTCCTTAACATTGTGAGCACTGATACAAGGACAGGGCACTAGACTGGAATCTGGATAGATTCTGTCTGTCCATGTATCTCTCTATCTAGATACATATGATATATGCATATATAATATATGTATAATCTCTCTCTATATATGCATAATATGTGTGTATGTGTATATGTACTCCCTATGTACAAAGTTACTCATAGATAAAGGTCATACATTATTTTATATCATGGTTGTTAGCTACTGAAATTGTTCAGCAGAGCTCCAGCTGAGCATCAATAAAACAAGAAATATGACAAAGTTATATGATATATACATACATATGTGTATAAGTCCTCATACTGATATATTTATATCTCGCTACATATCTATACCTGATTTGCTTATATCTGTCTATACAAAAGCACAATATAATAAAAACCAAAACCTTTCAAATACTGGTGGAAAAGTAGAAGGCAGGAAAGAGGTGTAGAAATATAATAGAAAGGTAAAGGTCTCAAAGTGTTGCGTTCATATTTATATAATTGTTACAATTAAATCCTGTGGTATTAAAATGCATGCTAATTACAATATTAAAAAGTACCCCTTGTGAACGTGTATTTCAAAACATTGCTTTACAAAGCACTTTTTGTAACTTTATTTCATTTGCAAATGGTAGATTCTGCTGAATGTATGTTTTGCTTATATAAGCAAACTGTATGATGAGACTGTAATCAGATTGCTCCATTGCTTAGCAACCAGAGTTAAAGAGCTAATGTGCAACAGTTAAGATAGTAGGAGATTACCTGTAGGTCAGTGCTGTAATTCCAGTGTCTTGAATTCCTGCTGTCACACTTTCAAAACCAATATTAATACAACACATTGGAATAAATGAAATTTAAAATATAAATACACTCAAGTATGACTCAATTGACCTATAGATAGTATAATCTAGTACAAACTTCTGTGTCAACCTGATAGTACCAACTGTAAACCAATACTAGAGTAAAAGTAACCCAGCAACTTTGGATCAGAAGTAAACTCTATGTTACAAAGTTAAGTAAGTTCAAGACACAGGCGTATTTACGATAAAGATAATGACTCTGATATTCACCTAGCCAATAGACACTTTTCTTAGGCAGAAGAGTAGGTGATAAAATAGTGTCAGAAAAACCTACCTGTAACCATTGTGACTGGTCATTGTGGCCTGAGGTCCAGGCATTCACCTTGCCTTGCTTATCCAGCCGCGCTTTTCTTGGTTCCCAAGTGAACATATCCATATTGAGTGTTCTAAAGATGCTGGAGGCAGTGATCTGATAGTCTTGTATGTGTCCCGATTTCATCCCCAAAGGCTCAGAACAGCCTGAAAGAAAATGAGATGGGCTCCATGAGAAAAATAATGTATCATCTTGGACCCTTTTCATATTCATTTCAGATAGGCAAGAGAAGATTAAATATAATGTTATTCAGTCCCCCAAAGAGACAGCATGGATATTCAAAAAGAAAGTGGGGGGGGGCTTAGGACTACAATCAGAAATAAATCTGAAACAAAATAGAAAAACAAGATAGCCAATTGTTGTCATTTTGTCTGAATATATTTTGGGAAAATTGAAAACAAGAAAGACAATTCAAAGTACTTTTCTGTGATAGATGATTTTTGCAAAATGAAAACAATACTGAAACACTCTCTGCTGTCTCATTACTGGAAGGCTCATGACTACTCTCTCGTTTTCAACAATTTCATTGTGGCTTTAAAAATGGGACATTTTCTCATAAAGTATATTTGGCTTTCTTTTATTTGCTTTCATATTACTGCAAATGAAAACTCCCACAGTATCAAGTATTTCACAGACTGATCCATTGTTATATCCTAAACTGGACAGAATTTTGTTGTCTAAGAAATATGTACAATCTATTTCACTGAATCTTAGTGTATCAATGTGTTTCCTTTGGAATGGAGAAATATAGTACCTGCTCAGTGTGAACTATTGGCAGGGCACTGTGAAAATACAGAGTTTAGACTTTGAGATGAGCTAGCACAGGAAAATAACAAATTCTAGCAAAAACATTACTGGAACACTATCTTTATGAATTCTTATATTTTAATCATTTTTGATAACCTATAGTGCTTGAATATTCTTAGAAGATTCTCAGATCTATGAGCTATAGTTTCAAAATCTGGAGTTTCTATTTCATTGGATAGATGTGTCATAATATCTAAACAAACCTCCAAATCTAGAACTGTAACTGTGACAAAATTCTATTAAAAAATTACATGATTCTGCTGGGAACCAGTGATTCATGCCTGTAATCCTAGCTATTCAGGAGGCGGAGATATGAAGATCGCAGTTTGATGCCAGCGAAGGCAGAAAAGTTCAGGAGACTCTTATTTCTCACTAACCACACACACACACACACACACACACACACACACACACACACACAGTACCTTAAATAGATATGGAACTGTGGCTCTAGTCATAGAGTACTAGCCTTGATCTCATATGCTTAGGGACGGCTTCAGATCCTGATTTCAAACCCCAGGACATGCACCAAAGCAAATAAAACCAAAAATGAAACCAAAAAGAAGCATCATTCTATCATCTAATTAACCAGTGGCTGAGACTTCCTTAGGTAAACCATCACATTTTAGCCAAGTGACACTCAAGTTCAGTTTGATCCTTAAGCAAAGATAAAGGAAAGGATTTCTCCAGCCAGATACATTTCCTCCACACCAGCCTTGTTTTGTTTCTGTTACTTAAATACATTTCTCATCAAAGTGTTCTTAGCATTCCACCTGGAAGATGGTGACAACAGGAGAAACAACCTAAAAGAATCTTCAAAGAAATTGGCTACAAAATACATAGAAACATTGCTAAGATAATTTTCATTCCATAGGATACTTTATTATTTATTATTATTTATTGTTTACTTATTATTTATCATTTTACTTATTTATTATTTCATTATTATTTCTATTTTATTTTATTATTAATTTCAGCTCAAGGTGAGCACTCTACCGCTTGAGCCACAACACCACTTCCAGTTTTCTAGTGGTTTATTGGAGATAAGAGTCTCACACACTTTCCTGCCCAGGCTGGCTTTGAACCCTGATCCTCAGATCTCAGCTTCCTGAGTAGCTAGGATTACAGGCATGAGCCACCAGTGCCCAGCTCTATTTTGTTATTCTTATGTGCCTACCAAAAATTAGATCCTATCATTGGGTTTAATTGCTAAAATTAGGCAATTTTAAGTATGGGCTCTTTGAGAATGGTTTAGAAATCATTGATAATTCTTCACTACAATTATCTTCTTTTTGTCCTGATTAATACAGATTACTTCTTTCCTCTTGAGGCTCCTTCTTGCTGTTCTTCAAATCTACCTTCTAGGAAAAGCCTATCCTCTGCTGACAGGATAACAAGTGAAACATGCAGTAGTTGTCTTAGCAGGAGTATTGCAGACAACACCTACATGCTAAGTCCCATGATAAAACCTAAATGTAAATTCGGTGGGAGAAAAGATGCCATCAAGGATTCCAGAATGTTCCACTCACCATTTATACTCAGCAGCTCCAACCTGAGTTGACTACAGTATAGACATAAGCCTTTCTATGGCCCATTTTTCCCTTCCCTGCTGCTATTTCAAAGTCTGGGAAATGTTGCATAGTTTGCAGATGATGTGCAAGAGGAATGGTGTGTAATATATAATACGTGAAGGAATGAACAGAAAAAAATGCTTTCTAGAATTTCTGCTTAGTCATAAAATTCATTTCACATTTGACTCTGTTTTCAAGAACGTAGCCATAAATGAATTCTGGATAATGACTTGCTCATTATAGCCAGGATCTATTTCATTCTCTACGTAATATGTCATCTCTGTCTTTCAGCCAATTTAAAATATGTCCTTTCAAGTGTTTGGGAAGAGATTAAGTGCTGATATTCTACACAGGTTTTAAAGAAGATATGATAGTTTACTGTAAACAGTAAGGCAGAATTGCAGCACTGCACTCAATTAATAGTGTACTATTATATCAATGCTTACTCCTAAATAGTATACTAAATTCTCTGCCTTTGTGTTTCACAGCACCAATTCCCCCTTTCATCGGTATGATTTCACACATATAACCTAATTAACTTTATCATCAGTGTAGACAGAGCCTGAACAAAATGGAGCATTAAGTGAATCTCTCCAGCCTCTAAAAACAACCACTGAGAGACAATATTATCCTCTGCCTAAAAGTTCAATATCAATTTGTAGGGTTGGGAGACTAAGCACAGCTTCCTTCTTGATTTTTTGTTTGTTGTTGTTTTGTTTTGTTTTTCATAAAAAGTCTGTTAAGTATCTGTTGTTCCCTCTTGTAAAACTTGACAGTGAAATATATTTTCAGCTTGGGGGTGTAACTGTGTCATGATTGAGAGACTGATTCTCATGAATCACAAGACTGACAAATTGGGGAAAGTGACGTTAAACAACTAAAAACCACAGGGCTTAGAGCAGACCTAATCGTACTGTGTTTCTCTGTGATTGCTTTATGATGAATGGCTTTGGAATGACAGTGGCTTGTGGTGATATAGAGACATGCAGTACAAACACTCTACCACAATAATTCTGCTAAGATTTACTGTCAGTCCACAAGCTACTTCAAACTGCTAAAATAGCAAGAAAGAAAGAAAGAAAGAAAGAAAGAAAGAAAGAAAGAAAGAAAGAGATCTCGGTATAGTTAATGGCAATACAACTGTTAGTTTGCTGCTTCATAAAAGACACACTATAGAAGATGAAAATGTAACTCTTTAAACAAATAAACAAATTCACTCATGTAGCCAAATAATTCTAATTTCTTTACATTTAATAGGCCCATTAAATATTAATTATTTGGTCTATTAAAATGGATCATTTATTTTCATAATAAAAATTGGTTTGAGTTCAGAGAATATAGCTATAATATCTGTATTTTGGATTTTAGGTTATTTTTTAGATAGGATCTTGTTCTCTCCCAAGAGTAGCCTGGGACCACAATCTTCCTATGTATGCCTCCCAAGTGACTAGACTTGTTCAGCTTAGTGGTTGAGATGTAGTTTTGCTGACTTTTTGTCCAGGCTGACTGCAAATCATCATTCTCTTGATGTCTGCCTCCCAAGTAGCTGAGGTTATAGCTATGAGATACCACGTTCAACCTAAATATAGATTATTTTTAATAAAAAATTTATTTTCTTTAAAAACTCACTTTCTAGATATCAAAAACTAAATACAAGAAGGGAAATAGATATAAATTATGCATTTTAGTCTGTTAATAAAATCTTCATTGATATTTTCCCTATGGGGAACTATAACTGTTTTATAAATCTAAAAGAAGCACACACACATGAAGATAACACTTAATTTTCTGTACTAGACTGTCTAAATTTATGAAATGTATGAGGTTAGGCACACTACATGATTAGCTTTGCTAGGATTTGGTCTCCTTTTAAAATTTTGTTTTAATGTTTTTGATTTATGTTTGGTGAAAGTTTTTCCATATTTTTGTGGTTATGCTAAAAGTGTATATACACCAACTTTTAGCCTTCTTCACAGTAGCTGAGTAAAATATGAACACTATATTTCTGTGGGAAATGTAAATTTCGATGCCAGAAAAATTTCAGCTACCACAAACATAATACAGTTAGATACCAGAGATTTTTCTAGTAAGTCCAGAATGTAGCTATAATAAAGTGGCATATATGCAGTATTGATGTTCTTGGAAGACAAGAATTATTTAACTCTGAGCTTTTGAAAAATTACCCTTGAGCTAGATAGTGACCCTTTATACAATAAGCAGGTTGCTAGCTAAGAATGATCTAAAAGTGAATTTATACTGCCAGTCTCTCTGTTGAGGTGTTTATTCCCTACGGAAAAATAATAAATTTACATGTTTTGTAAAATTCAGCACCAGGTTTGAAGATAAAGCTTAGCTTCTTTACCATGTAGCCTATACTTACAAAATTTATAAAGTCAGGAACATTCCAGTTTCATTGGAATTTCAGTGCAAAGCATAAGTCATAGTAATTACAAAATTCGTACAGTGCAGACAAATTAATATAAGACTCACCTGAGAGTTCACAGCCAAGAAGTTCCATTCGCAAAGTGCAGTGCCTTCGACAGACTTGAGGGTAGAGTCTCACGTACTGAGCTTTGATGGGGGGTGTGAAAGAGTTAGCATAGGGTGTGTTGTTATCAACATTTCCACGGAACACCTGGGTAAAGACATAGGCAGCATTTAAAGTTATTTGTTACAATAATTCCATTACTCATTTTTATACTTTAAACCCTATGCTTTCATAACAAAATTCTTAAAAGATTATAATTAATTTGAGGATCTGTATTTAGGAAGCACCATATCTTTGCACTGAATATAAATCACATAGATAAAGTAATTTAAACAGCAAACCACAGTGGCTTGTGGCAAGATCTAGATTCTTTTCTGATAATAGTTTCAATCTGAAGGCCAATCTTTTAGAGGCAATAAGTATTGATGAATTTTATTTATTCACCTTTTATAGGAAATGATGTATATGGTCATCTTAAATCCTTTGCATTTGGAAATTTTGACCCTTTGTGATAGAGCATTCTTATCACTCAGTCTTTTCTAATAGTTTGTTAGAATTATGAGGCTTCAGCCTGACAGATGAGGATTATACCTTCACCAATCAGGCCTAGACCACTGGATTAGAGGCATACAATTCCTGATATGCAATTTTCAGGACGAGAAAACTTTTAGCTTCTAAATTTAAAATTTTAAAATACATCATCTTTAATCCCAATGATCTCATTTTTTATTTCTCTTTTTATGTAACCTAGGTAAACAGAGCATCTTATTTAAATCCACTCAGGAAGATAATTTCCAAAATTATTTCTACAATTTCTTAGCTATTTTAATGGGCTATTTTGCTGTTCTGATATTTTCATCATTAAAATTTTGAGTGAAGCCTGGCACCGGTGGCTCATGCCTGTAATCCTAGCTACTCAGGAGGCTGAGATCTGAGGATTGTGGTTCAAAGCCAGCCTGGGCAGGAAAGTCTGTGAAACTCTTATCTCCAATAAACTACCAGAAAACCGGAAGTGCCTGTGTAGCTCAAGTGGTAGAGCTCTAGTGTTGAGCTGAAGAGCTGAGGGACAGCGCTCAGGCCCAGAGTTCAAGCCCCATGACCGAAAAAAAAATTGGAGGAATGATTAATAGCATACACATTTCTTCTGTTATGTTCTGCTAAAGAAAAAATATATTTTCAACATGGAGTATATAAGATGTATATTTGTTTCCATTTTTTACTTTTCTTGTTTTACAAAATGATAGTTGAGGTAAGCTTTAGAGTCTCATACTTGAAATCCAAGTGGCTCAGTAGACTGAAACTTGGAGGATTGAGGTTCAAAGCCAACCT
Organism: Dipodomys ordii; assembly: GCF_000151885.1. NCBI lineage: Eukaryota > Metazoa > Chordata > Mammalia > Rodentia > Heteromyidae > Dipodomys > Dipodomys ordii. Next base: position 6,589,283 of record NW_012267244.1, on the reverse strand, counting down.
AGGCAGCAGTCTGTGAGAATCTGTCTCCTAGTAAGCAGCAAAATGCCAGGCTGGAAGTACTGTTCAAGTGGTAGAATGCCAGACTTGAAAGCAAACTGAACAGGCAAGAAGCTCTGAATTCAAGCCCCATACCATCAATTTTTTTAAGGTTGACTATCAGTTGTTTCAATAAGGAGCGTGATCCTTTATAAAAACAATAAAAATGAAAGTATATAGCTGTCTGCAATTAAAATAAAGCCAAGTTTTCAAGTACAGTACTATCTTTGGGACAAAGTATTTGTTGGACTATCAATTAAAATCTGAAAAAAAACTTATGTGGCAGCTGCTGCAAATATATAACTTAGAGAAACACCTACTCACTTAAATTCACTACCCAATTAAGCCCCCAACTCTTGAGAAATGTATTTTCAACATAAGGCTTCTTCTGAAAGCTCAGTTGTCATGTAATAATTAATGATCATCAACAGAATGTTAAGCTAAGTTATATTTACCATGTCTTCACTGGTGCCTTTCACTTTGTACATTGCCCAAGTCTTCCCATCATTGCTGTAGGCAATTTTGTAGGATTTTATATACTCTGGGCTCCCAATTCTCTTAGCTCCTTGGGTAATCACACCAGTTACTCGCATTTTTCTTTGCAAGTTGATCTGAAAAGACAAAATATAGTTGATGTTAATCTCATTATTTTAAGATATCATTATGGATGATAATGATTTTGGTAATGAAACTTTTATTTATCATATAAAAAGGCATTATGTTGTTTTCACATAAATAAGTGAAATAGGCACATTTTTAAGTCCAACTCAAATATCTTTCTGTAGTCTAATACATTATTCTTTTACATAAAGCAATACTTATGAGTAGGCTTTGAAAAGTTCAGTGGGCACAGTGGGCATCAGTGGATCATATTAAAACTTCCTAGCGGGCTGGGTAGGTGGCTCAGTGGTAGAGTGCTTGCCTTGCATGCCTGAGACTCTGGGTTTGATTCCTCAGCACCACATATGCAAAAAGAAAAAAGCCAGAAGTAGCGCTGTGACTCAAGTGGTAGAGCGCTAGCCTTGAGCTGAAGAGCTGAGGGACAGTGCCCAGGCCCAGAGTTCAGGCCTTGGTGGTAAAGATCAGGATTGTGATATGAGGCTAGACCAGGAAGAAAACTTTTAAAAATCCCTCTGGACATATCTAGGCACATGGTAAGCAGCGATCATTCTAGCTATTTAGATGAAGAAGATTCTGGACCAGGCCAGTTTCTTCAACAGAAGAAACTCAATGTGGTAGCTCATATCTATCATTCCATGTATTGAAGGAAGCAGAAAATAATAGGAGGACTATGGTCCAGACATAATCTGCTGCCAATTCAGGAAATGAGGTTTTTTTAATCTAAAAATATAATTAACACCAAATAGGGCCAGAGGTGTGGTTCATATGTAAATGTGTAAGCAAACCTAAGACCCTGTGTTCAAAATTCAACATCACAAAAGAAAAAACTTGCTGTGTTCCTCTCAAAATATAAGCATAAGAGGTATCTTTTGATTGGTTGCAAGGGATGGTGTGTTTAAGTGACACCAATGTTAACTGTTCATATGTCTAAATTAATACACATTAAAATAAAGCACAATGTTTCACTAAAATCTTTATGTGTTGGAATAACACAAGATAACAACAACAGCAGCAGTAGCAGCAAAACTACACAGCAGTGTATTAGTTTCTGAAATTACACACTGTGATATATGCTACAAGTAATTTTTTTCACCAAATAATTGCCTTTCTCTTTATTTTATCATATGGAAACTTTGTAACAGGCATTTTTTTCTCCATTCCAAACCAGTTTTCAAGCAGTTTTATGTGTGAGAGAGAGTAGTAGACATCTAATAAAAATTTTAATATTCTTCTTATATTTAAATTGGGTTCTCCCTTGACACTTGACACCCAGTAATCAAAGTAAGTGTTGCAATGCAAAAATGCTCATGGAGGAAATGAAGTTTGTTTTGTTCACTTTGCAATGCTTTTATGGTGTCACAAATTTGTGAACTTACTTGAAAGTTACTATTCTTGACAACTTTTTATAAAGCACTCCTCTCTCTACAACACAAACCTAAAGGAATTAAATGTGGCATCATGGAATAATAAGTTACCAATCTAGAATTAGTATGCTAGAGAAAAACATCAAAACTCTCACACATTTTCCATTTAATCTACCAGTAGGCCTTTGACTGTCGAGATGTATATGAGGAAACCATCACTGCTTCTGAATTTCCCATAGTCTCATCTCTCTCTGAGCTTAAGAGGTCCCTCCCTTACTGCTGTTCATGAAGCTATTCTTAGGGTCACTCCTGTATAATAAACACTGGGATTTTTTTCACAATTAATATTTGTTTTTGACTCAAACCTTTTAAATATCAGGAGGTTTAAGTTTTGCTTGCTGGTCATGGAGCCTGGACTCTGGGCCTGGGCACTGTCCCTCAGCTCTTCAGCTCAAGGTGAACACTCTACCAGTTGAGCTACAGTTCCGGTTTTCTGAGTGCTTTTATTGGAGATAAGAGCCACTGCCGACTATAAACTGTGATCCTCAGATATCAGCCTCCTGAGTAGTTAGGATTATAGGCATGAGATACCGGCGCCCGGCTTAAGTTTTGCTATTTATTTATGTGCATTTCTGTATGTAAATTTTCTATATCTATATGTATATTTCTATATGTGTATGTTGAACAAATTTATGTTCTTCATTCCCATTGCTCCCTTCTCTCATTTCCAAATAGCCATGCAATGCTCTGCCTATCTATCTAGCTATATGCATATATACATATATGTGCATGTTTGTTTATGTATACATTTACCCCTCAAAATCCTCTCCCTTGGTAACCCTGGTAATTCCACTGATCTCCCCTGTGCAGCATTGAACATTCGTGCCCATAAGCATTTCTGGTACCATTCTCATTATCTTCCTAAGTCTGTACTCCATATACCAGCAAGAACAAGTGATATTTGGGGAAGCATGCCATTTGATGAATTAAATTACTGAGATGGGTGGTCTGCAGTCTCTTAACTACTCAGCCTACTTTTTGTTTGCTTGTTTGTTCTGGGTCAACAGCTCCAATTTTTCCCCCTATTTTTTTTAAATTGTGAAAATACCGTACCAGAGGGGTTACAATTACATTTCTTATCAAGCATTGTTGCCTCCTCCTTTTTTTCCCCTTCCCATCCCTTCCCATCTCACTCCCCACGCCTCCCTACCCCCCCACCTCCCCCACCAAAGTTGTAAAGTTCGTTTTTCGAAATAATGTCTTGTATATCTCATTGTTGCAATGGTCCACCTGTATTCATATTTAAACAATTTGTTTTTTCCCTTCCCCTCCACAAATTATATCAACATCAAATACAGTGAAAACAGGGGTTATACTGTGGGGGCGGGACACACAAAGCAACAAAACAATCACCTTAACAAATATGTTAGAAACAATAGCAAGCAAGAAAAACCACTTGTGTCCTTATCTTAGGGTTCATTTTGCCTAACATCAACTTATCTGAGTTTTTTTGCTTATCCAAGTCTTTCCACTTCCTAACAAATGGGGCAATGTCATTCTTTCTGATGGAGTCATAGAATTCCATTGTGTATATATACCACATTTTTTTTTGATCCATTCATTTACTGAATAGAGCTCCCCCAAGACCCAGCAATCCCACTTTTGGGCATTTATCCAAATGATCACAAACAAGACCATACTAAAGCTACCAGCAGAGCTATGTTTATTGCAGCATTATTTACCATAACTAAGATATGGAACCAATCCCCTATTTTTTTTTAGTTCAATGTCTCTTCTCCCCTTCCTGCCTCTCCCCCCAACCACGCAGGCTCCTTTCCATTGGTTCTCAAACAGTGTATCTCTGAGTGGAGCAGGTTGGTGCTTCAGTTAAAGTCTGGTTCCTTTCTCTTTGGCTTCCTTGTTTTTTTCTGGTCGTTTTCCTTCACTGAGTTCAAGAAGCTATCTCAGCTCTTAGAGACCTTAGTATGCTCAATATGCACACTAATCCTCTTAACAACAACCATCTTGCCCTTGCTTGTTCACAATTCCAACAGCATGCTGGGTAACACTGTAGACCCTTCCAGTTTCTCCATGGTAATATTTGTATGCATTTCTTTTTGAACAATCTCCATGCCCTTGATATCTACAATTTCATCCTTCTTATAGATTCTCATGTATGTGGCCAAAGAAGCAACTCCATGCTTCCTGAAGGGCCTAGAAAACATTTATCAGTACTTCACCTCTTTCTTATTGTGTTAGTCATTTTGACAAATTGCTGGAAGATGTCAGTTCCTGCCAAAAGCACAATTAGACTTTTAAATGGTGGATTTTAATTATTAATGGTGCGTTTTGGAATAAACAACCACTGGTAGTCACTGTGTTTCAGCATGTCAGGTAAATTAGCATATTGGATGGAAGAGCAATATTCTCTCATTATCTTGTGTGTGAATTGCTTTTTCTTTTACTCTGAGACTCTTCAGAACCTAAACCTTCCCAATACACAGCACAAACAGTGGGCACTTTGATTCATGTTTCTTCCCACTTTGGAAGCCAAATTTCCCATTTCATATTGCTGAATATTCCTTTTTCAATTATCTTTTATCTCATTTCAATTATCTTGTTTATGCCTCTTGTACACAGCCAAATTACCTTGGCGTGAGTTTTAGCTCATGAGCTGTACACTAATTTCCTAAAGCTTAAATTGTAAAATTGTAGAAGTATAGCAGAATTAAAAATATAAATATGAGTTCATGGTTGTCTCTAAATCACTGGAAATTTTGATTTAAAAAATGTAGTCTTGCTCTTATGTTTAAGATTATAAATATCTATTTCAGGATATAGAACTCCAGATAGTAAAGCATCATCATACTTGTTTTATTTCTATTTTAAGTAAGCATTTTAGTTATATATGCATGGTTTCATTAAACTAAAAAATATAAATAAAAATTATATATAGAACAGAGGTCCAATGATTATTAAGTTTTAATAACTTAATAATATGCTATTGATTTATCATATAGCTAGCATTATTAAAGGTGGATAAGAAGCAATTCAACATAAAAGTGTTTGGATTTCACCTTCATGCTAATGTTCAAACTTAATTCTAGAAATTGAAATAAAAATAAACAAAACCTTCTCCCACATACAAAAAAATTGTTAGCTTAAAAAATGCTGCTTGCAAATAATCTCCTTTCATCTCATTCCAACTTTATATTTTCGATCTTTTCTAAGATAACAGTGACTGAAGTTGAACCCTATAATAAATATCACACCATGTTAAATAGTGATTGGCAATCTCACCTGAAAATAACCTAATTATGCTATAAATTTGATAGTGTTTAGATATGAGATAATATGCTTTCATTTATGAGTCTTATTTCAAATTAATGAACACGGAACCAAGTACATATTGAAGTATTTTATGTAAAATATGTCTGAAAGCTATGGAGGGAAAGTCTTAGGGCAGAGAACAGTTTTCTAGATACGTCATTTCTTCTCATTTTACTTGTCTGAGCTATACTGAGTTGTAGCAAAGTCCCCATGAGATCAGTGATAAAATATGGACCAGGCTAAAATAGGAACTTGTAATCACTAGCAGCCTGCATGACTTGCCCTCTCTACTACACCATATATGCGAGTTTACAGGTTCTTAAATGGAAATGGTAATAGAGGTTCTGGCAAGAGCAGTGTCATGCAGGGAGAACAAAATGAACAAAATGTGGATGGAGTACAGATTATAATCTTTCCATATGGTGTCCTCCTGATGCAGTCCAATGCACTTCCAGTAAATAAGGCTGAAATATGATTTCAATCTCTCCTCCAGAAAGATCTCTAGCACAGATAACCGTAGCAAGCTATTTGAGGAATGCATATCAAAGAAAATAATTAAAAGACAGCAATAATGCTAGTAAATTCCCAGATCAGTTAAAATTGGCAGATTAAGAAATAATAATAGTAATGGCAACACAAATCCACTGAAAAATGAAGAACAGTTTTGAAAGAAGCATATGAATAATTTTATAAATAAGTCCTAATTGCAGAAATAGGGTATGAAACTGTAGAGTTGCTGAGATAAAGTTCTCAATGATTTTAACAGCAAGAGTGGAGCGACATAGAGGAAAATAGACCAATGAGCGTGCAGGCAGGCTCATGAAATCCTCTTCAAAAGGCAAGAGCATGAGATACAGAGATTGCTCACATTGGTAAAAATCAAAGGGAACCAAAAGATGGTGAAAAAATGATTAGATTTTGCTTTATATAAGTAAATTATGCCAGCAATTAACAACTAACCAAAAAATAAGTGAGTGTAGTATGAGAGTGGCAGGTAGGGAAAACTAGAAAATATGATAATCAATAAATACATTCAATATTTTAAGAGATTTCATTTATAGAATAAATGATATTCAGATCAGTGTGGAAAATACAGAGTATTTAGTAAATGTATTGCTGTTCATTTGGGACTTATATTAAAATTTTATTAATGTCAGCCACTATGTCTGAAGAGGAATTCTAGGTAAATTGAACACTCAGGTGAACAAATAAACTACAAGCTGGGTGTGAGTGGCTTACATTTATAATCCTAGCTCCATAAGGAAGCTGAAACTTTGAGGGTTGAGGTTTGACAGCAACCTGGGCAGAAAAGTCAACAAAATTCCAACTCTAGTTAATTATCAAAAGCTTAACTGGAGAGGTGGCTCAAGTTAACCTTGAATAAGCAAGCAAAGTCCTTGAGTTCATGAACAGTATTAACAATAGACAGTCTTAAAACAAAAAGGAAAGAAAGAGAAAGAGAGAGAAAGAAAAGAAAGAAGAGAGAAATAAAAGAAGGAAAGAATGAGAGAGAAATAAAGGAAGGAAGGAAGGAAGAAAATAAGGAAGAAAGAAAAGAAGAAAAAGAAAAAAGGAAAAGGAAAGAAAGAAAAGTAGAAAATAGAGGAGAGAATAGATTAAAAAGAATCTCAAACACAAAAATTGGCTTCTTACTTATTAACAGATTTTCAAACAAAGTTATGGTGTTAAAATAAAAATTTCTTAAGAGAAAATAAAGTCAGAATAAAAATAGTAGATTAGGATTAATCATTTATAAATTTTATTATAACTAAAGATTGATTAATAAAGAAATTAAAATACCTTACATATTGTAGGAAAACAAATAATCTAATTTAAAATGAGTAGAAGATTTGGTTAGTTGATGTTAAATTAAATACAAATGGCTTTTTAACTGTCATTCATAGCACAAATTAAAATGAGTATTGCCACGGCACCATAATTAACTCATCAGGAATAAATATCACAGTTTTGTGACTACATTTTAGCAAAAATATAGGGAAATAGGTTTATTTGCACATTTCTTGTGAAAATATAATTGGTTATCCTTATGAATGAAGTTTTTGTTAATAAAGAGTTTACATTCTCTTCAATGCAGATATCCTATTCTGAAAAGTAGTTTGAAGTACGGTGGCATATGCTAACTGATGCTAGTCCAGACACTATTTCCAATGCTACCTGTAATTGAACAGTAGAACAAAATTTCAAATCTTGTAAAATGTCTAAAAAGGAAGTACAGGTTATTTCAGTATGGAAAAATTCCAGAAAGTGAGATAATACTTTGTAAAACTAAACAATGGGAGGAGAAGAAAAAGATCTGACGAGAAAGGAGAGACAGACAGAAAGACAGAGAGACAGAGACAGTAAGAGATAGAAAGAGAAAACAGGGATTATTATATTAATATGAAAAGAATGCTAACACTTCAGAACAGGACAGTGTATTTCTAACAAACTGAACCAAGCTTTCTATTCTCCCAAGAACATCATAAGAAAAGTTCATAGGAAGGTGACAGTCTCAGAGAAAATATTTGCGATTTTGATAATTTACTTAGGAAGCCATTTTAAAAAATATGTTTAGTCTTAGAACTTCTTTCCTTTTTAGAATTACCAAAAGTTCCAAAGTAACTGTAGCAAGTGCAAAGGCCTGAGCATACTGAAAAAAAATAAAATAAAATGGAGGATATTTTAATTTTTTTAAATTTCTTTCAAGTAAGATATAAAAGGAGGTAGGCTCCCATACATACTGTGGCATTCAATCAATGCACTATAATATTTTGACTGGACTATAAGAAAAAATTGTAAAGTTATATAGCTATAAGAAAAATGGTTATCTTAATAACCTATGAAGAAAACTGTGAATGTTATTTTTATATCACAGTCACACTAAAAGTTCTAGTTTGCTTCTTAAAATTTAACAAATGTAGTTTCTTTTTTTCATCTATTTTTGTTGTCAAGGTGATGTACAGAGGGGTTACAGTTACAAAGGTAAGGTAATAAGTACTTTTCCTATCAAACTTGTTATCCCTTCCCTCATTTTTCTCCTACTTTTTCTCCCCCAAACCCCACCCCAAGTTGTACAGATCATTTCCAACATATTGTCTTGTGACTATCTGTTGCATTCGTTCCCCTACTTGTCTTTTACCTCACCAATTCACTGTTCCCTTTCTCTTCCCTAGTTCAAATAAATGTATATACAATAGCAGGGCACCAAAATCAAATACAGTGACAACAGGGGATATACCATAGGGGGAAGAACATACAAAATAAACAAAAAATTGCATAGTACTTTTAAAACAAACAACAAAACAGAAAATTTTAATTGATACACATAATCCAAAATTCACCATCAAACATTTTTATATTCATTATTTTAAAATCAACTATATATTTTAAACATTGAATGATTATTTACCCATTTCTTGGTCTAAAATAATCCACTGGTCATTTGGAGTATTGTATGAACTACACAGATTTTTCTAAGTGATGATCCATTTTATTTATGCACTATAGAAAATTCACATTAATTTTTATCACTAACAATTTCACCCCAAAACAAAACTTTATACATAAGAAGCTAATAAACTCAGACTGGTGTCTGTAATTTTTCAAAACTTGTAGTTTTTATTTGAAATGTCTAATTTTATCACCATAATAAAGACTATCTGCTGCTTTCTGTGACATGGCAAGGTTACTCTTCATTTTCAAGGAAAGCTCTGAGTTCACATGGACAGTCACACAACCTTACAAATCCTTTTCTTATTCAAGGATATCCTACTTCAGTCCTCAGCAGACATGCTTTATTTGTAATCCCATCTCATTACAGAGACTATGACAAACCTAACCAGGTCTGGCATTCAATAAAGTCAGTATCATTATTGCTTTATCATGGATATTCTTAAATGAACTAAACACTCTTTTTAACTCCTACATATACATGTTAGAGATGACCAAATGACAACTGTACAGTTTTGCACCATTGTCTTTTCGAATATTTTCCTAATCATATTTGTGGCATTAGTATAAATGTTAAAAGAGTGAAATTGTCTAGAAATATTATGAAAATAGTGTTAACTTGTGAACCTCCTGAATGAGTCTTTGATGCTCTCTAACTCTATAAAGAATAAGTAGACCACTAGAGGTAAACTCTACTACAAAGCCATAGTAATCAAAACAGCTTGGTACTGGCACAAGAACAGACATCAGGACCAATGGAACAGAATTGAAATCCCAGAAATGAACCCACAGACCTATAGCCATCTAATCTTCGATAAGGGAGCTAAAACAATAGAATGGAAGAAAGACAGCCTCTTCAGTAAATGGTGCTGGCAAAATTGGTTAATCACTTGTAGAAAACTAAAGCTAGATCCTTATATATCACCCTGCACCAGAATCAACTTCAAATGGATCAAAGACCTTGGAGTCAAAGCAGACACTCTGAAGACAATACTCGATGGAATAGGAAAAACCCTAGATTTCCTTGGGACAGGCTGAAATTTTTTTAAATCAAAGAAAGGTTGAACAAATGGGATTGCATGAAACTGCAGAGCTTCTGCGTGGCAAAGGACATAGCTAGCAAGACCAATAGAAAGCCCACGGATTGGGAGATCTTCATTAGCCATTCAGGGGTTTTTATTTGCAAATCTTAATCTCATTTTCTCTCTCTCTTTGTTTCTCTGTCTCTTCCTTGTTAATAAAGTTAAGGAAATTTATATCTTGATATTCCTCCTAAAATATATGTGATTCATACTCAAGAAGAATTTCATATACATATGTATATATTTTTCGCATATATTTATTATACATTGTACAAAAAAGGGTAATGTTAAGTAGATATCCTCAGAGAATATAAAACTAAATACGGTAGCTGGAGTATAGCTTTCTTATCATGTGGGAGGTCTTGCAGTTAATTCTCCACCAACACCCACACAATCATGCCTGCACACACGCGTGCACAACACACACACACACACACACACTTTCCCCTCTCTCTCTAAATTAGATAATTAAAATATATAATGTATTTGTGGGTATAAGTAATTATGTGTGTGTATTTCTCACAGCATAAATCCATTGGATTGGACAGATTGAACTGAATTTGCTAAAAACAAGATTGTATGATTAAGTGTGAAATGAAAACAATTTCTTGAATGTTAATATAGATATTAAGATATTCAAAACATGTGCTTTCCAATAGCTCTTTGTCTAAATTAATGTAGGAAAGGTTTTCCTGGCAACTCTGCTAGATACGAATATGAGAAGGAAAGTGGAGAACAAGTAACAATGTAATATTCAATGAGACAATATCTTGCTTGGACTGATAATAATATGATTTGAAACAAAGAGGTGTCTGTGCAAGTCAGTTCTGGCATATGATGGTCTTAGGGCAGGGTGAGCTTTTACTTCCTCCCCTTAACTCCTGTATTCTCAAGGAGAATTTCAGTATGATTCTCTGATCCAAGTACAGTTACTATGAAAACACTTTCTCTGACGGTTCCCTGGTATAAGATTCCAAACACAAGTATTTCAAACACAATTAGACTTGAACATAAATGAAATTATTCACAATCAAAAGTTAGGCAAAAACTGAAACAAAAGTTTGTACAAAATAAACAACTGTGTGTCTCTACCCAAGCTAAAAACTAACCTTAAAAATAACCAATCATTTTTTTCTATTTTAAACTCATTGCTGGAGTGAGAAAAATATATATATTTAATACATTCAATTCTATTTATGACTGGTATTTGTTATGAACTAGAGAAAATGTAATTTAAATATAAACTACAAACAAAAATAGGTTGGAAGAAATGTATCTTCCTTCCTTAAAAAGTATTATAATATTAGGAAGAAAAAAGGGGAAAAAGAGAAAGAAATTATTTTTGAAGAAACACTAGGTATGCCCTAGCCAGATTTTAAGAAAATCAAGTTATATCATACATTTAGTGATCATTTAATTCATAGTTATTGAGGTTCACACACAAACATTAGCTTGTTAATGGTTATTTTAAAATTGCAGATTTAGGGCTGGGAATGTGGCTTAGTGATAAAGTGTTTGCTTAGCATGCATGAAACCCTCGATTTAAATCCTCAATACCACACAAACAGAAAAGGCCAGAAGTGGTGCTGTGGCTCAAGTGGTAGAGGACTAGCCTTGAGCATAGAGAGGCTCAGGGACAGAGCCCAAGCCCTGAGTTCAAGCCCCAGGACTGGCAAAAAACATGCAGATTTAGAATGATTCATTGTATTCTATATAACTATTCACTGCTCATATAATAATACCCTATCAATGTACATATAAATTAATTTTCATGTTGTACAATTTCAGGGAATTTGTTTAAATAAACTACTGAATGCTGGGAAGCAGATTTTTTCAAGTATTAATATTTTCTAATAAGTGAAGACTATATATCACACCGTATATAACAAATAATTAGATGAAAGGTAAACTGATAGAAGAACCTGCAAATCAGAATGACACTGCTATGTATTCTATGAGTATATGATATTCATTAGCATATAAATGATTAAAATAAAATGGAAGCACATTGCCCAAGAACAAGAAAATGCCAAGCTACAGAACAAAATTTGTTTTTAGAAAAGTATTTCACTTTTTATTTATATTTTATATTTTATTTTTATATTTATATTATATATATATTTATATATATCTTTGTATTTAATGAAAAATATTTTTGTATGATAGTTATAAAACTACCTAATTGGAGCCAAAAAGAATATCAAAAGTCTATTAATGTCATTATTCATAATAATTACAAGTATTGGCCTTGACATATATTTGTCATTTCCCCTGACTCTTAAAACAACATAGCTAAAACTTTTCAAATAGTATGCCAGGTGAATATTTTGTTCTCATATTTGGATTTGGACAATAGTTTTTGAGATAGAGATCTTAAGACCTTTGCCATTACCTGAATGATAAGAGCCTTTAACATAAAGTTTGAATCCTTGTAAAATGTCAGAAGCGATAGAAACATTGTTTGTCCTCATAAGATAATTCTTGGTAGCTCCTTGGATAGATTTAGGATGGATTGTAGTTGCCAGGGGACCTAACCATGGCATCAGAGGACTGAAACCTTCACCTCCAAGGACAGGAGTGGTGTTAAGATTAAGTTGGGTGCCATTGGCCAATGAAGTAATCAATTGTGCTTATATAGTTAAGCTTGCCTAAAGCCCCAGAAAAACAACTTTCAGGTTGCTAAATAATAAATAGGTTCCTGGGGAATTGTACACAGAAATAGCAGGAACTTCCATCCTCCTCCCCTCTGACTCTTTTTCATCTGTATCCTTACTAATACCTTGTTTTAAAATTTATGTAAAGGTGATGAATGTGAGGATTACAGCTGCATAAGTAACGTAATGAATACATTTATTTTTTAACATTGTTAACCCTCTCTTATTTTCTTCTGCTTACGCCTCCCCTCTACCTTTCCCCACAGGTTGTAAAGTTCATTTTGAACATAGTGTCTAGTGAGTATCATTGATGTATTAGTTCATCCTTTGTCCTGATGTTTCTGAGTTCTAATAATCTAGGAAATAGTGTCTCCTAAATTTTGTGAATAGTTTAATAAATAATTCAAGCCCAAAGAGCAGATATCACCTGTGGATCTGACAAATTATTGTTTGTATATGCCATCTGAAGAGAGAGTTAATATTTGTTTTTGACTCAGCCTTAGACCTGTGAAATCTTTATCAACTGAGATTGCTGCCAAAATTCAGCTAAATTATTATTATTTTTTAAATTTCCTCAATGTCCAGTGAAACCAACTGATGTTGGTGACCAGAGATGGGGAGGTTTGTGTTAAGTATGAAAGTAGGTATAGCAAATGCTTTTTTTTTTCTCTTCCAAATAAATTTTTCCAACTGGTCACTCTGAAAACAGTCCTCTTAGGAGAACTTTGCTTGATCGCTGGCAATATGACACCAACCTCAGGCAAAAGAGCAGTTAAAACTTTTTTACCTCTCATAGGAGAAATACCTGATTTTCTCATACAGTTGTAAATATTATCACCCCTGATTTATATAGTAAATATACTTTTATGTGTTGAACAAAAAAGCAAACACAGAAACATTATCACAAATGTTTACAGCTAAACAGTGAAGTTAAAAGTTAAAGTAGAGTTGGGACCAGAAGGCACAAGTGGCTCATGTATGTAACTGTAGCTATTTAGAAGACAGAGATGGAGGCTTAAAGACAGCCCAGGAAGATAAACCCAAGAGACTCTTATCTCCAATTAACTAGCAAATGGATGGAGGTGGAGGCATGGCTCAAGTGGTAATACACCAGCCATGATAGAAAACCGCCTAAGGAGAGGACAGAGCTTTAGTGCAAGCAACACACACACACACACACACACACACACACACACACACACACACACACCTTCTTTGTTTATTCACATTTTAAGCTATCCCATCCAATGCTATATTAATACCATCTGTGGAGGCAAGGATGATGGAAAGAAGTGAGCTTTAGGAGGATGGCTTTATAGATAAATTAAGATAAAATGAGTGATCCACATAGCAAGTACTTCACTGATTGATATAAGCAATCCCTGTGGCCATAGGAGAATATCATAGGTAACCTCCACATCATCAACATGATTGGCACTCTTCATTTACAGTGTTATATACCCATGCTCTGCTCTTTATGGCCTCACATACTTGATAATCCTCTGCTCCTGCTAGTTGAATTGCATGCTAGACAACAATCAGTTTGATTTCCATGTTCCAACCTGTTTGATATTTTATTTATCCACATGTTAATTTTCTGTGGTTTCAGATATCCATTGTCAACAACTTCAGTCTGAAAAGATAAATGTAAAATCCCAGAAATAAATAATTCATACATTTTAAATAACTTTAATTCTAGTAATAGTTAAACTTGTTCTATCTCATTGTTATTTGTTAGCATTGTTAACCTCTCACTCAACCTAATTTGTGAATTAAACTCAATCTCATGTATTTTGAATGAAAACTGTATACGAATAGGTAGATATAGAAAGATATATGTATCAGTACTATAGATGGCTTCAGGCATTCCAGGGCTCTTAGAACATATTCTCCATGGTTAGGAGAGCTACTGTAATTGATTAAGGGTATTAGAAAAATGAGGTTATTTTCCCTTATGAATTATTTTTTATTCCTATTTATTTAGATTTGTTACTATAAAGCTGATGTACAGAGAGGTTACAGTTACACTAGTCAAATAATGAGTAAAATTATTTTTATTTTAATTATTTTTTATTTTTAATTATTTTATTTTAATTATTTTTACCTTCACTCTCTTCCAGTTTTTCCCTCCTTCCCTATCCATATGTTGCATAGCTCATTTTCCACAGTGTCTACTGTGTACCACCACAGCATTTGTTCATGCTTTCTCTGCCCCCCTTACCCTCCCAAAAGACATAAACATAAAGAAAAATAAAAAGGTCAACATGGAAAAAGACCTCTTGTTTACATTTCCTGGAATTCCTTTCTATAAATATTATTTTGTATGATCAGATGCAAGTAGGCATTGGATCTTTATAATATTCTCCTAAGAATATCCTCCTTTGGTCTCACTGTGTGTGAATGCCTAGAGTCCTGTATAATTTATCATGTCCCAATGTATTTTATTTTATACCATCCAGTGTGTTCACTTATAGATTTATAAACACATTCTATCTACTGCAATTGAGGGAAAACATGATCTGGGTCTGGCTTACTTCAATTAATAGAATTCTTTATCCAGGTCTCTCCATCACCTTATTAATTATACAATTAATTATACAATTAAGTTACTGTGGCCTTGTTTGTGTTCTATTATATTAATGCCCAGGAGTTACTGGAATTACTGGAAAAAGCTTTTTGAAAGAAATTCTAAAAGGAAAAATATTAAACAAATCTATAATATTGAGGAAAAGTATTAATATTCAGAATTTCATACTTGAATAACTTCACAAATATATGTAACAAAATAAAAACTGAAGTACTTATAATACATTTATTGCTATGACTCTTCCAAGTAATGTGACAATAAATTTAAATGATGTTTTCTTTCAAGTTTCTCTCAACTAATCAAACACTAGTTCTGAAGGTCTAGATAAGAGTCTCCACCAATATCTTAAGCATTTGTCAGCCTTTAATATATGTTCAGTTAACTATTTGCTATTTTGACAAATGGTAAAAGAATATACATGCATAAAACATGACAAACAAAATGTCATATGACTCCTTGCAACTAGTAGAACTTTGAATTAAAGTGAGAATCTCCTTGACTTAGTAGTATGCAGAACTCTTGATTAGAATTTAAAGTTTTCTCTGATTTTCCACATGTTTCTGAACACCTTACACTATACTCTACTTATCTTCTGTGTCCTGTTTCTTGCTTTTGTTAAATTACTTCACAAGCTCCATCATTTGCAGATTCATGTTCAGGAAGAGTGAACTGTGTCTAATTTGTTTCAAAGCTTTCAGCTTGCATGTTAATTTTAAGGGAATTGATGGTATAGGTAGTTTACAGTGTTGTATATTCTGAGGTAGAGAATTAGTCTATAGGCTCTACATTTTAGTTGATTCTTGTCTCTTTGTAGTTATTTCATTAAAAAGTGTCAAAATTAATGGAATTATTGTTGATGGGAAATCTGTCAACATTGAATAACAAAACGATGGACAAAAGGAAGAAGAAAAACAGAGAAAAATAGTAGCATTTTTTCTTTTTTTAAAAAATTAATAAGTTTTTTATTGTGAAAATACCATACAGAGGGGTAACAATTGCATGAGCAAGGTAATTATAACATTTCTCATCAAGCATTGTTGCCTCCTCCTTTGATTCCCCTTACCATCCCTGCGCTCCCATATCCCCCCTTCCTCCCCCTCCAACCAAAGTTGTAAAGTTCGTTTTTCAACATAAGGTCTTGTACATCTCATTGTTGCAATGGGTCTTTGTTTACATGCCATGAAGAACAGCTAAGAAGTTGGGGAAGAAGTAAAGATAAGAAGCAAAAATGTTTGTTAAGAAATGTGCTCATTATCTTGCCCATGTAATTGTAACCCCTCTGTACAGTATTTTCACAAAAAAAGAAGCAAAAACATCAAGAGATAAGATGGAATGTTAGCCACAACAATTACAATGATTAAAATTATTTAGGTACTTAATAAAAACACAGTCTAGCAAAATATATCCTGTATACACAAGCATAGAGGTATTAGACACACTATGAAAGAGTAAGGATGAAGAAGATTGTGTATAAGAAGACTTTTTCAGTAGTCTTTGGTGCAGTAAGTCCTGAATGAATGTGAAGTGGCCAATGAGAAAACATCATCACAACCTGCTCTGCAACAGAAAGAAGTTATACGTAGTACTGTTAAAAATTGTGGGGATTTTATCAATTACAAATATCACAAGAACTATAGCCTTCTAAACCCCTAAGATTTGGTCCAGCAATGCATGAGAGAAATCTCATTTTAGTTCATATAAATCTTTGCCTCAATGCTGGCTAACATGCTTCTCAGACTTCAAATTAGTGTGCAATAATGACAATGCTTTGTGCATCAGAAAGCAATAATCCAGTTGGGCACTAGTGGCTCATATTTGTAATCGCAGCTGCTCAAGAGAGAAGGAACCAAAGGACCAAAGTTTGAGGCCAGCCTAGATATAAATGTTTGTGAGAGCCCCATCTCAATAGCTGAGTGTGGAGGTATGGGTATCATCTGTCACCCATTTATGTGAGGTGGAGTTTGGGAGTACTGTAGTTCAAAAGACTAGACTACATAACATTGTTTTTATATCCTCTCAAAGGAATATGCTAAGTATAATGTTGCATACCTCTCTTTTCAGCTATGGTGGGAGGTTTAAATAGGAGAATCAATGTCAGGTTAGACTGGACAAAATTTAAGACAGTATTTCAAAAATAACCAGAATGAAAAGGTTTGGAAGAATGGTTAAAGTAATAGAGTATCTTCTTAGCAAGCACACAATACAACTATCAAACTACAGTACTGGGGCACCTGAAATAGATTATCTAATTACTTTATTTATGGTTAAAAAACAGAGTTCTCTGATGTTCATAGGCCTATCTAAAACAGTGAAGAGTTATCAGGAAAGAAAAGATATGTTGCTCCTGGCTTTCTGTTTTATCTTAATTCAATATATGCAAGATACACATAAAAACAATGTCAACAGAACAGTCTCCAAGTATTGCTCAGAGAATACAAAATATCTTGCATGTATGAAAATATTATCGGAAGTGGCAGCAAGTGTCCTGAAAATTTAAATGCTGACTCGGGATCAATTAAACTCCAAGAGAGAAACAGATACCACATAATAAAAAGTTGAAAAGTACTTCTGGGAAACAAAACTGTGATGTTCTTCATTTTTAAGCACTAAAGAATGTTTGTTCTTTCTTGCTATTGTTTCTAACATATTTATAAGATGCTTTTTTTGTTACTTTGTATGTCCCTCTCTTACTGTATAACCCCTGTTTTGACTGTATTTGATGTTGGTATAATTTGGGGAAGTGAAGAGAAAAACAAATTGCTTAAATAGGTATACAAGTGGACCCATTGCAACAATGAGATTGACAAGACCTTATGTTGAAAAACGAACTTTACAACTTTGGTGGGGGGGGGAGGAGATGAGAGGGCAGGGATAGGAATGGGAAACAAAGGAGGAGGCAACAATGCTTGATAAGAAATGTACTCATTACCTTGCTCATGTAACTGTAAACACTCTGTATGGTATTTTCACAATAAAATCTACGCTGTAGCTCAAAAAGTAGCAAGTTTTCTACAATATTATTTTCCAGCAGTATGCAAAGTGGTGAATTAACCACAGAGAGAGAAAAAAAAACAGTGCTATATAAAGAGGATGGAATGTCTGTTGAATACATATTCAGTAGCAATTACTATGTAAAAACTTTGCATTTTATGTTTTTCATGTGATTCTGGATTAATTTTAAATTAAATAACTACATATACAAATTTCAGAAGTTTAATGTATTTTGGAAATTAAATTGCATTATGCCTCTGTATATATCAGTATAGGTACTTGATTTCTTTTCTTGGCAAATTGAATTTGTGGTTATTGATTTCTGTGCAACAGATCAATCAGTGCTTGGCTACTTCTCTTCATAGTGAGTATATACATAACAGTAATTTTAGAAAGGATATTGATAACCTAGACAGATTATCTAGTTTAAGGCATGTGGAGAATTAGTTTTAAATATGATGCTTAAAATCAGACTACCCACTGACAATGTTCCATATTTCCTTAAGATGACACCTGACAAGACTTGGTGCATGTATGAGTCTGTTTTCATCTTCCATGTTCACAAAGAAACACAGAACAGGGTTGAATTTCAAAATTTGAAGTTAGAATTTCAACATCTTTGAAATTTGAATTTCAAAATTTGAAATTTTCATTGTACTTTATGAAACTACATTTAAATATTGAATTACTTCAAACTAGAACTTGAAAATAAAATTACCTAAATTATTTTTAACATTTTGATTAAAAATGTCAAGAAATACATTCTGGAATAATTATTTATTAGAAACAAATGCCTGCCGGGTGCCAGTGGCTCATGCCTGTAATCCTAGCTACTCCTCAGGAGGCTGAGATCTGAGGATGGCTGTTCTTAGACAGACTAAGGTTGTGAGATTCTTATCTCTAATTAACCACCAGAAAACCGGAAGTGGCACTCTTGGCTCAAGTGCTAGAGCACTCGCCTTGAGCTGAAGAGCTGAGGGACAGCGCCCAGGTCCAGAGTTCAAGCTCCACAACTGACACACATAAAAGAACAAAAAAAAAAGAAAGAAAGAAAGAAAGAAAGAAAGAAAGAAAGAAAGAAAGAAAGAAAGAAAGAAAGAAAGAAAAAAAATTAGAAAGAAACAAATGCTTGGAACAAATGCAGGAATTTGCAAACTTTGAGACCTCTTACTGGTAGGACTTCCAGGTAATGGTGGTACTGTGTGAACAGTGGAAAGACAAACAGGAACACACGTACACAAAAAGGCTGGAATCAGGGGTCTTATTCTGTCTTTGGGGTGTATAGGGAGGTGTTACTTTTCTTGGAGCTGATCAGAAATAGATGACCACTAAGACTCAAATTTGGCTATTCCAGCAAGGGTTAGAAAAATAGGAAATGTACTCATTACTTTGCTCATGTAGCTGTAACCCCTCTGTGCAATATTTTTTACAATTAAAAAAATAACGTACAAAAAAGA
This sequence comes from Dipodomys ordii, assembly GCF_000151885.1. NCBI lineage: Eukaryota > Metazoa > Chordata > Mammalia > Rodentia > Heteromyidae > Dipodomys > Dipodomys ordii. Next base: position 6,569,711 of record NW_012267244.1, on the reverse strand, counting down.
AACATTAAAAAGAAAACTGTAGTCTGGCTTTTCCTGGCAAAACAGATCATTCTAGGGGCAAAGTGGTCATCTTCTCAAAATTTGGCTGTGCTACTCTACTAAAGAATAGGACCCTGGCAATGATTTTTGTAATTTTTAGCTGGAATTTCTCAATCTATGTGCAATCAAGGTGAGATCCAGTTAACACACAGGGGCTTCTGAGAGTTTAAAGTGATTGTCCCTTCCATACCTTGAAACTTACCAATCAATCATTGCTGTCATGATTATTCTTTTCAAGTGAAGAGGAAAACTAGCTTTTTCAGTTTAAAATATAGAAGAAAAATGAGTAGCAAAAATAACAAAATGATTCTTTATTTCAGACACCTTTCTCTGAATAAATTTCATTTTTAAAGTACTTTTATACACCTCTTATGCTATTTCACATACTTCATATTAACCTTAAGAGATAAATTTGGTAATTCTGGTGCCCAGTATGGACCAATAATCTACAAAAACAAGGAAGGAAGGAAAGAAGGATGGATAGAAGGAAGGAAGAAAGGAAGGTAGGAACTCAGCCACAGAAAATATTCTACTTCTTACCCAGAAATGAACCCACAGACCCATAGCCACCTAATCTTTGACAAGGGAGCTAAAGAAATAGAATGGAAGAAAAACAGCCTTTTCAGTAAATGATGCTGGCAAAATCAGTTAAACACTTGTAGAAAACTAAAGCTAGATCCTTATATATCACCCTGCACCAGAATCAACTACAAATGGATCAAAGACCTCAATATAAAAGCAGACTCCATGAAAACATTACAGAAAGGAAAAGGAGAAACTCTAGGCCTCCTTGGAATAGGCCAAAATTTCCTTAATAGACACCCAGAAGCAAAACAAATCAAAGAAAGGTTGAACAAATGGGATTGCATGAAACTGAAGAGATTCTGCAAGACAAAGGACATAGCTAGCAAGATCAATAGAAAGCCCAGGGACTTGGAGAAAATCTTCACTAGCCATACAATGATTTCATATCTAAAATATACTTAGGACTCAAAAACTAAATCCCCCAACAACAAGTCCTTAAAGAAACAACTGCCCAATTAATAAATTGGCTAAAGATTTAAAGAGAGACATCTTTGAAGAAGTAATAATAGCCAATAGACACATGAAGAAATGCTCAACCAATCTAGCCATAAAAGAAATGCAAATCAAGACAACATTGAGATTCCACCTCATCCCACTTAGAATGGCTATAGTCAAGAAATCTAGTAACAACTGTTGCTGGAGGGCATGTGGCCAAAAGAGAACTCTACTGCATTATTGGTGGCATAAACTTGTTCAACTACTCTGGAAAGCAGTATGGAGGTTCCTCAAAAGACTCCACATAGAACTCCCTTATGAACCAGCAATCCTACTTTTAGGCATTTACCCAAACGATCACAAACATGGTCATACCAAAGCTACCAACACAACTATGTTTATTGCAGAATTATTTACCATAGCAAAGATATGGAAACAACCCAGATGCCCCTCAGTAGATGAATGGATCAAGAAAATGTTGCAATTATATATGTATACATATATATATATATATATATATATATAATGAAATTCTATGCTTCCATCAGAAAGAATGTCATTGCCTCATTTGTTAGGAAATGGAAAGACTTGGAATACATTATATAAAGTGAAGTAAGCCAGGCCCAAAAAAGCATGGTTCCTGTGGTTCCCCTTGTTTGCAATGTCTAGTACATGTCTAGGAGAAGTAGAGAAGGTCAAAGGCTATGTACATATGACCACAGGAGATAATGTTAAGCAAAATGTACCCCAAGACAGGGACACAAGTGTTTTATTTTTTCTTTCTTGGTAGTGTTTTTCATGTACTTACAATGTACCATGTGATTCTTTTGTTTCTTTTGTATGTTCTTCCCTCATGGTATAACTAACCCCTGTTTTTACTGCATTTGATGCTGGTGTTCTGTATTTATTTATTTATTTTTAATTGTGAAAATGCCCTACAGAGAGTTACAATTACGTGGACAAGATAAAGAGTACATTTCTTATCAAGCATTGTTGCCTCCTCTTTGTTTGCCCTTCCCATCCCTTCTGCATCTTGTATATCCAATTTTGTAATTTGGAGAGGGTAAGGGATATTGCGGAACACTTATATGAGGATGCAGGCTGACCCATTGTGACGATGAGATGTACAGGACACTATGTTGAAAATGACCTTTACAATATGGGGTGGGTGGGGGTGGGAGGAGTTGGGGAGGTGTGGAGGAAAGTGATGGTAGGGGGGAAACAAATGAGGAGGTAGCAATGATTGCTACAAAATGTGCTCATTTCCCCTCTTTACATGTAACCCCTTTGTACAATATTTTTACAATAAATACATAAATAAAAGAAAAGAAAATGTTCTACTTCTTACAAAGCAGCTCTCATATACAAAATCAATTCACTATTCCATAATAGCAACAACAGTAACAAAACATAATAAAAACACAGTCTGACCACTGCCTAGCTATTCTGTATAATAAAATTCAAAATACTTGAAATATCTAAAGAACAACATGAGATGCATTTTCTAGTTTTAAAACAATTGGACTGAATAGATGTTGAAACAAAAAGTCTTTTAAGGTTCACAAGTCATTAGAGTATGACTTGGATTTAGGATTAAATTGTTTAATGATCAAAGCTACATCATACTCACCACTGATTAGATTTCTTTGAATAAAATTATATATCCCTGTTTTCACTGTATTTGATGTTGGTATAATTTGGGAAGGGGAAGTGAAAAACAAATTGTTTAAATAGGGATACAGGTGGACCCATTGCAACAATGAGATGTATAAGATGCTATGTTGAAAAATGAACTTTACAATTTAGCGGGGGGGTGGGGGGGTGGGGGGTGGGGGGGAGTGCAGTTATGGAGATGGGAGAGAAGGGATGGTAGGGGATCAAAAGAGGAGGCAAAAATGCTTGATAACAAATGTACTTATTACCTTGCTAATGTGATTGTAACCCCTCTGTACAGTATTTTCACAATAAAAACATTTAAAAAATTATTCTTGTAGTTCTAACTTTCCAGTTAACTTTAATACAATGTAATAGTCCACTGTATATATTTTGTATATTTAGACTCAAGTGAAATAGATTCAAAATGCTACACTTCTTGTGGTTTAAAAATGATGTAAAATTTCTGCTAGGAAAATACTGAAATCCTATTATAAAGACATTCAAAATTAAAACAAGCAAAATTTTTTAAAATTGCATGTAAATTGAGCTGTGAACTTTTCATCATTTTTGGTCACTTTTCTCTTCACAAGCCTTTAGTGGTTTCTCTCTCCTGCCAAATTTGTGATAGTATATATTTGTATTTATTGAAGTGTAGTCAACTGATGTGGATAAGAATACAAAGTGAACCAAAAAAAATATGTTCCTTTCCTCATGCAACTTATCAAATGAAATAAGACTAAGAAGCTATAAGAGTGTAAGTTATTATACTCATATGTAGGCCAAGGTGAGGGATGGGTTAAGGAAAACTTCCCTGAGGGCTAGTATGTGGACTAGCAGTAAGCAAATGGGAACTGCTTAATGACCATATTGAATAGATGAATCCACTAACTTAACTAGAGTTGAAAACTACTCTGGAGATATTTGTCTAAGCCTGGGGAAACAGAGAAGGAATGCCCTTCAAGAATTCCCCTGTGGCTAGAACTTACAGAGTAAATTCTTCACAGTTCCCAGAGCATAACTCTTCCTGAGCTAAAGCAAACAGCAGTTTTCCACACAAGATGATTTGAAGTGTTTTATGTATTATTCAAATAGTCACCACATGAGCATCAAAACTGTTTGCCCAAATAACTCTGCAAAAAATTGTTACTCAAGAAATGGTGCTTCATCTAATGCAGAATGAAAACTAAGGAAAGCATTCATAAAATATTACAAAATAGACTTTTCTTTCATAGTTTATGCATATCTTTCCAAATCTAAGTTAATTCTCCCAAAAGAGGCAAAGCAGAGATCTACTCACAATGATAGAAAATGTGTTTTTAAATTTGTTTTCTCTGTAGGATTATCACAAATGTTTAAGAGCTTCTTAAAAAGCTGCCACTATGCACCAATACTGAGTTCCTGCTAGGAAAACTAAGGTAGAAAAAAAATTCACATCTGCTTCTTAATTAAGTACTTTATTAACAACACTAATCATAGTAATAAAAGAGACCTGAGTTTAAAATAGTGTTTAAATTCAAGGAATGAAAGCATAGAACATGCTTTATGAACTCAGAAGCAAAAATGTTTCAAAGCTATTGAAGCATTAAGCATATAATCTAAGTAAGAAATTTGAGAGCCCATTTGTGGAAAAAATGTAGACATTCCTTTTTCAAGAAGCAAAATCGTAACAAAATAAAGCAATCTACACTAACTACACCAATTTTAGGCTGAAACAGCTATGACTTTAATTAAATATATCAATTCTGGGGAAAGCAGCAGCAACAACAACATTAAAAACAAATATATGGAGAAAATGTAACCAACATATGATATAAAAATGAAATGTTGGGAAAGGCATTAATGGAAAACACTTATTTATAAACTCAAAGTCCAATTCTTTTCCTCCTGCGAAGCCTATACAATGGGGCTCCTGACTAAGCTACTGACAAAAATGTTTTAGTGAAAATTCAAAGAAGAGAAAATGAATCATGATTTTGAGGATACACATCTTTTTTAAAAATCTCAAATAACCCCTTCTACTTTAAATGGACATCATCCAGATTCCCTTTAGTATGACCATGGGACCCAGAAATGGCCAGTGTCATATAAACAGATCTAAATCCAACTCCACTCTATTAAAGCAGGACACTTGCCTTTTCTTCTTCAGACTTGATACAATTTATTGGATTTTCATCCAGCAAACAAAAAAAGCAAATGAAATAAACATCAGTGACATGTCATTCTTCTACACTGTAGTTCTGAGAGTGTTAACAGCCCATTGAAAACACCTTTAATAAACAAAACCTCTAATTTTAATCATGTACTATTGCATTTTCAACTTGTGAAAACTTATTTCCTTTCCAGTTTTTATTGTACTGTTACTCTTCTCCCTCTCACAACCCCCCCACCCCCCATTCTGAATCCTGAACTCTGGGCCTTGGAACTGTCCCTGAGCTCCTTTTGCTCAAGGCTAGCACTCTACCAATTGAGTCACAGCCCCACTTCTGGCTTTTTCTGTGATTTAATTGGAGATAAGAGTCTCTCAGAATTTCCTGCCCAGGCAGGAAAGAAGCATGGTCCTCAGATCTTAGCACTCTGAGTAGCTAGGATTAGCTGGGAATGAGCCATGGGGTCCAGCCTGTTAGTCTTATGTATACTAAGTTCTTCAATATAATAAGAGCTGTCTCTGATATTCCTCAATCTTTCTCTGTTTCCCTTGTGACTTTTTTCTTTCTGTACCCTCTGTCTGGAATATGTTAAATTCACCTTTTATAATTAAAATAGAAATCAATTTCCATGTTTTTATTATATTCTGAGTCTGTAGAAAAATAGATATTTCTTCTTTAATGACTCACAGATATGCTTAAAGATTTAACAACTAAATATATAAAGGAAATGAATACATATAGGAGGAAGGTTAGGACCAAGATGAGAGGAATGAATGGGGTGAAGAATCCATTGAATATAGTAAAAAATTAAGAAAAATATGGTGGGTTAAAAGGCAGGAAGAATGTTGAAAGCAGTGACACTGATCAAGATGCATTGCATTTAGAAACTGCTGAGTTAAATGGCATCTCCTTGCATAACTATGTAAAGATAAAAAGTGTGTGTGTGTGTGTGTGTGTGTGTGTGTGTGGAGAGAGAGGGAGAGCCTGGTTTCATTATGAGTTTGTAGGTATTTTGACAAGCTTTACTTTGTGTCCCTTGTTTATTTATTTATTTAGTTAGTTAGCTGTGGGGCCTGAACTCTGGGCCTGGCCACTGTCCCTCAGCTCTTCAGCTCAAGGCTAGCACTCTATCACTTGAGCCACAGCACCATTTCCAGCTTTTTCTGTTTATGTGGTGCTGAGGAATTGAGCCCAGGGCCTCATGCATGCAAGGCAAGCGCTCTACCTCTGAGCTACCTTCCCATCCCTGACCAGCTTTTTACTATTTAATTATGACTTAATTATTGAAAATCTCATATTATTGGCAAAACTGTTTTGAACACAATTAAACATGGCAAGTTCTATTTTATAGAGAATATGGTTTTACTTAAAAAAATGACCCCAATCTAGACAGGCTGATCAGAAAGTATCTACTTTGTAGTTGAAATAGTCAGGTTTATCTGGTCTGAATGCCATCCATTCCTTTAAAATGTTTCACCCTGATGTCTCATTTAAAGAACAAATGACTGTTCTTCAGTATCTTATTCTATTTCAAGAAGTCGCTTCTAATAATGAGGGAGGTACATCCAAGACGAAGTAAGTCTCCTGCCTTCCATCAGAACAGCAATGTTTACTATTATTTTCAGATTGGCAGTATCAAAATTCATAGCATGTGTCTGTTCCTTGGGGAATCCTTTTGCTCAACTGTGACCCACTCATGCAGGGATTCTAAAGATGAGGAACATATTTAGGTAGCTCTTCATCTAACTTTTATATACAATTAGAAGTTCATTGTCCTTCCAGTGATTAACTACTCATTCATGAACACGTATAAATGTAATAAAAAGGATCTTTTACCAAATAAAACTTTAATAACATTCTATATTCCTTCATTCCCACTATGTACCAGTGTACAGTCTCCTCAGTTGCACACCAAAAATAAAGTAAAAATGAACTATCAAGAGTCAAATGATAGTGTAGAATCAATGAATAGTTTTGAGCTGGTCTCAAACACCAGCTACCTGACTCTATATATTTCATACTAGTAGTTGAATAAACAAAACAACAACTTAGTTTTCTATGCCTAGATTTCTACATCTGGATGAAAGACATAAGGATACTGATTAGGTAGTTACTGTATATGAAGCAGCAAAAACAGTGCCTAGTGCCAGAATGTTGGCTCTTAAACCACAAAGCCAATATATCATATTATGGAAAATGAAACTTGTTTCTAACCTAAATATAGTGAATGTCTTCTTCAATTAAATCTAACTATATGTAGCTTGTTTAAAAAATCACTAATCTATCCCATACAGAAATGGTTTCAAGTTAGTAGCTGCCTCAAGAAAATGAAGCTTTCAGAATCAGGCCAAGTGGCTTGGTATTGGCTCTTATTTTAAACACAAGGAGGTTTTCAGTGAGCCACTGGAGCAGAACAAATTTGTTCACTGTCTACTGTGGAAATAAAGGATCCTTCAGGTCTATCCAAACAGAATCCCAGTAGTTCCCAGAAAATAAACATAAAGACACAATCAAACCTTTAGTTCAGATACAGTTTTCTACTTCTCTGCATTTCTCACATCTTGGTACTTGAGTACATGCTTCCAGTAAATTTTCTATATTCCTGTAGTTCTATTAAACTAATTATTATATTAATGACAGTAGCTGACTGTCCCAAGCTCAACCTCTCCCACAGGCAGATCTCAAATGCCTTTGGTTAAAGCTGGATAGAGATGCCCGGGAAAGTACTGAAGAGGGTTTCTCAGGGAGCTATGTAAAAGTGTTGCAATAAGAAACTGTACAAATACAAAACCAGGGTGCTAAATCTTTTTAATAGAGTCCAGGATCATTATAAATTGGGCACATGAAGATTAAACAATGCTTGATAGGAAATATACTCATTACCTAACTGTAACCCCTTTGTACTGTATATTTACAGTAAAAACATATTAAGAAAGAAAAGAAACAGGCATAAATTTGCCATAAATATAATTATGACAATTTGTTAAATTTAAAAGGCATTGCTTTTCTTTTCAATTAACTTTTCAAAACTTCTCTATTCATGCCATCAATAGCACAATAGATAATAAGTAAAATTTTCTGCTCCACAACCTTACTGAAAACCTCTATTTATTCTATCAATATCAGAAACGGAAAGAATTTTAAACAGGGATACAGGTGGACCCATTGCAACAATGAGATGTACAAGTCGGTATGTCGAAAACGAACTTTACAACTTTGGTGGGGGGGGTGGTTGGGGGAGGGGGGGTGGGGGGGTGATAAATCACGGGTAAAAAATGTACAGTAGTACAGGTGGACCCATTGCAACAATGAGATGCCAGACATTATGTGGAAAAACAAATTTTACAACTTTGGGGGGGAGAGGAGAGGGGGAGATGGGAAGGGATGGGAAGGGGAAACAAAGGAGGAGGCTACAATGCTTAATAAGAAATGTACTCATTATCTTGCCCATGTAATTGTAACCCCTCTGTACAGTATTTTCACAATAAAAAAAAGAAAAGAAACGGAAAGGAAGCAACAAACAGAAGAACCCCTTTCATAACAGTCTTGAAATGATGGAAACGAAGAGAAGCATTAGAACATTTAAAATGTCAGCCTTTGTAAATATAAAAGTCAATGTAGAAGAGGTTTTCTCCTGGAAAAAAATGTAAAACAAGCATAATGAGAAGACTTTCATATAAAGAATGTTTTAGAGAATTATCTATAAAGAATTTAATAGGCAATAAAAATTGGTTTAAACAATTCTATGTAACTATATTTTGTTTTATGAGCAACAGAAATAAGATATAATTTGCAAGTCTGAGATTTTGTAAGAGTAAAATTATACATTTCTTAAGTTAGAGAATGCTACTAGCGTTTAAAAAATGTACAAGTAACTTAATTTTAAACTTCATTAAGTTATAGGCTCTTGCCATTTAGAAAGTTTTATAAGTACACTAATCTTAGAGGGAAAAGACATAATTATATTGGTAATAGTATGCCCAAGGTTTCTAAAGTTTTGTGATGACACATTTACAAAAATATGTAACCATCTGCCGGGTACTGGTGGCTCACGCCTGTAATCCTAGCTACTCAGGAGGCTGAGATCTGAGGATCATAGCTCCAAACCAGCCCTGGGAGGAATGGCTGTGAGACTCTTATCTCTAATACACCACTAGAAAACCGGAAGTGACGCTGTGCCTGAGGCGCTATAGAGCGTTCTTTGCCTTCAGCTGAAGAGCGCAGGAACAGCGCCCAAACCCAGAGATCAAGCCCTACTTTCAGAAATGCAACACAAATGGGGTACGAGATGGTAAGATAGTGGTATTTGGTACACAGGATTAAGCCAGCAGACTCCCTGGCAAGCAATTTACAAATGTCACATGCACCTATTTATTACTGCTTGTACGAGAGTTTTGCAGTGATGAGGAATGGATGAGATTGAAATTGGAATCAATAGACAGTAAGATTCCTTTGCTCTACAGATGGGTTAGATTTTTCCTATGTGCTGACGATTGAACCATGTACAACCCAAATGGGTTAAGTATGAAATGGCTGGATGTGAATGAAGTTACTTGCGCATTCTCAATGTGCTGTAATTCGCATAACAAACTATCTGCTCTTTCTTTATTTTTTAATTTTATTGTATTGTAAAGATGCTGTACAGAGGGCTTACAGTTACATGAAAGGCAATGAGTACATTTCTTATCTAACACTGTTACCCCTTCCTTTGATGTCCCAGTATCCCTTCTCTCCTCCATTCCCACACTCCTCCAACCCCACCCCATCCACCTGCCCGAAGTTGTAAAGTTCATTTGCAATATACTGTCCTGGGTATCGCTGTTGCAATGGGTAGTCCTATGCCCTTGTTTCAGGGTTTTGTTATTCCCCTTCCCCTCCCCAGATTAGACAAAGTATACACAAGATGCAGGGTACAAAATCAAGTACAGTGGCAACAGGGGATATATACCATAAGGGGAAGAACATAGGAAGGAAACAATAAAAAAAAAATCGCACAGTACATTTAAAACAATAACAACAAAGACCTCTTGGGTCCATATCTTGGGGTTCATTTCACTTAGCATAATCTTATATGATCATAAGTACATAGCATTTGAGCTTTTCAGCTCATCTGATAAGATTATCCTATATGTATACTAATTATTGCAAATAATGGAAACCATGGGGCCTAAATTTCTTTGGGACTGACTTACTTCACTTACTTGTTTTTATCTTTTAAGTTTAGTATCCCTTCTTCCTTTTTATTAATATTTTTGTTGTAATTATGCAGGTGTTTTACAAAAGACTTAGATTTCCATAAGTCAGGTAATGAGTACAATTTTTCTTGATCAATGTCACCTATTCCTTCGCTCTCCCCTAGGTTCCCTTTCCCGTCCCTGCCTACAAGTTGCATAATTAATTTTCCATATAGTGTCTACTGAATACTATGATTTCATTTGTTCACCTTTCCTCCTCTGTTTCTGTACCTTTCATTGCTCCCTTAAAACCAAACTAAATAGCAACATCAACAATAACAACACTAACAACAAAATATGTTTCCATTTTCTGGAATTCATTTGGACAAATAGTATTATAGACGTTCAGACGATTTACACCTTTGGGTTCCTCGCCTAAGAGTTTCCCCTTTAGTCAGGGTGTTTGTGTGTGAGTGGTTAGAGTCCTACATAAGGTATCATATCCAGTTATATTTTAGAACTAGCTTCCATATATGAGAGAAAATATATGCCATTTGTCTCTCTGAACTTGGTTTATGTCCCTTAAAATGATTTGTTTGAGGTTCATCCATTTCCCTGCAAATGACATAATAGTATTCTTCTAATGGGTGAATGAAATTCCATTGTGTACATATACCACATGTTTCTGATTCATTCGGGTATTGTGCATGATCTGGAATGTTTCTATATTTTGGCTATTGTTAATAGTACAGCAATGGATGTGGATGTGCAAGTGTTTTTCCCATATCTTGACTTGTAATGTTCTGGGTAGATGCTTAAATGTGGTATGGCTAGTTTATAAGGCAAATCTATACCTAGATTTCTGTGGAATCTCCAAATTGCCATCCAAAGTGGTTTTACTAGTTTATATTCCCATCAATGGTGCAATAGGGTTCCATTAACATTTGTTGTTTGAAATCTCAATGTTAACCCCTCTAACTGGGGTGAGATAGAATCTCAATGTTGTTTTGATTTTTGTCATTCTATTAGTAAATTCTTTGCAACTACTTGTTATAAATTTTATGCAAAGTGTCATTGAAATAGATTTAAGTCAGATATACTCCCTATTATTAAGTGATTATAGTATAGGAAGGAAAAGCCCTAGAACGTGTATAAATCTATGATAGGCATATGCAACATATATATCTGGCAGAGTGGGGAATAAAGTTGATTGCTTCAAACTCTGGAGAGAAGAGACAAGAAATACATTATAGAGAATAGAATAATGAGGCAGTATCTAATGAATATTAATAAAATCAGTACTTGAGCCATACAGTATATGTGCACAACACAGCAGTGGAGTAAGCCCATGAATGTGCTGAATGCCAAGAAACCCAGAACAGCGAGGATGCTGGATGTCAACAGGCAGACAGAATGGGGTACAATAGACAACCTAAAAGAAACTCGGCTTCAAGATTTAAAAATAGGTCTGTGAGTAAATATCACAGCATCCTGCTCATGGAAACAGAAATGAGATTCAAACACATTCCTGGAAGTTAATGAGTAATCAATATAAACTAGTACAGTATAAATATAGTAAGTGCTGAGATAATTGAAGATAAAATACATTAACTTTCAACACAGAAACATCAGAGTATTTTTACTTAATGCAAATACCCAAATACCCTCTAAGTGATAAAACAAGCACTTATGTTTTCATATCTTAGTTCTTCTAGACAACTTTAAATTAGTAATTTTCTTTTCAAGATCTAATGAAGAAATAATAAATTAACATCTTATTATACTTAGTCTTAGAAAAGTGCTTGTTATGGACAAGGGAAATCCAGCTTATTTTCAGAAAATAAAAACATTCAAAACAGTTTTTACTTGGAAGAGAAGTTAGCAAAAATGGCTGCATTCAACATTCTTCAGAATCTAAATCTGGAAATTAAACTGAAAGAAAAAGAACACATCATAAACTCTGGCTTTTGAAAGTGACATATGCTGGTGGGCATAGTGGCTCACAACAGGCCAGCTATTGGTAGGTTGAGATCACAGGTCCAGATCATTACTAAAGTCTGTGAGATCTAATTTCAAATGATAAATGGTACATACCTATCATCTCATCTATGCAGAATGCAAAATAGGAGGATCATAGTCCAGTATAGCCTTAGGAAAGTGGGATCCCAATTTTTTAAATTTCAGAACATATTTCATGCATTAGAGTAACTTTCTAGCAATCACTAAGTCCAGAGTCCAAACCCCAGAATTGCCAAAAAATGTGATTTGCATAACTCAAGGATTCTTGAGTGTCTAAGGATACCACAAATATTTTCACACACATTTTCTACAGTGTTAAATGATTAATGATTAGTCTATAGTTTTCAGCTTTAGCAATCACCTTTATAAGTTAAAACTAATATTTTAGACTAATTAAAGAATTTGTACTATGGAAAATTGTAATACATGTTCACATTTTGCTCATTGAGAACTGAGAGGTATTCTATATTAACTATAATTTTGTTGAAAATGTAGAAGTCAGATGACTTTTCTATAGGATATTTTAAATTTGTCATCTGTCATTTAGGAAAGCAATCGTTTGGCAACAAATGCATAGTACTGCTTGTGAATTTGCTGCAGAAGTTGGATGCACTTCTGATGGTGCCATAGTGTGGGTCTGCTGCCCTCTAGTTTCTAGACTTTCCATTAAATGGCATGCTTCCTACTGGCTTTCCTTAATATAGGTTCTCACTGGTTTCTCTCTTTCTAGCCTATGCAGTCATATCTAGTTGTGGTTACATCAACAAAGTGCCCCAAGAAGCAAGCCAAAGTGTCTCTTCTCTATAGGCAGTACAAATCCAAGACTTCCAAATCTGACATTTTAGGAGTGCAGTCTAAGGATGACCTGCAAGAGGTCTAAGGAGCAAATCAGCAATTTCCATTTTAGTAAATGATCCATGATTTCTGAGTACATTAAAATATAGGAAATCTCAATCTGTTCTACTCACAATGTTGGCGATATATAGGAGAACATATTAATGTCACATCCACTTACTCTGCAAGAGTAATGCATTAAAAACATTGAAATCTATATTTTCCTCAATGGTAAAATTCTATTACTAACACGCATAATAGTAACTTAACTTTCATGTAGAAATGTGCTTTAGTATTCTACAATACCACATTCATCAAATGTAACAACATTCAGTAATGTAGCTATGTAATTAATAGCATACTGCGAATTTTTCCACTTTTTAAAATGATAAAATATTTTTAGACTTAACAAGAGCCCTACTAAAATAGGTTGATTGGTTATAAGATAATAGACAATATAAAAGAAGTCTAAATATATTATATTGTTATGTTCTCTGCTTACTTCTTAATTTCCTATATTCAGAGTATCTCAAAGACATGAATTTTTCCCTATAGGAAAGAATCAGAGTAAATATTTATTCAATAAATACTGAACGGTTAGAAATCCAATGTATATGCAACTAAAATTACCTTAGAAGTAAAAAATGTAAAAATGTATTGCACATTGTCATGAAAGAAAATAAATATATATGAGAAAAGGGACTACATATTTTAAAAACAAATAGTTATTCTAACACTGTCTACTTAATAAAGCATCTGAATGTTTTACATAATCTTCTTGTACTTTTAAATGAGATAAATCAAGATATATTTCCATTGCTGTGTAAAGTTGACACTTATAAGTCAAAGATAAAAAGTTGTATTCTAAAATGCTAGTAAATGAATGTATAATAGTAGGACTATTTAGTCACTGAAAAAGAATAAGTGAAGAAACGAAGGTCATAAAACCTTGCCAAAAGAAAAAAATCAGTATTTTTTATTTCATGTACTATATTAATGCTTTAAGTCCAGGAACAATTATGAACATTGTGGTAGTATTAATAATTGCATTCTGAGCATGTAAATTTAAAATGGCAATTTCATTTTTCATTTATCAGGACAGGGAAGAAAATTAAACTGAATAATAATTAGAGCATGTTTGCTAGGCACCCTAAAGATTAGGGAAATTTCAATGCTTATTACAAGTGGGTTTAAGCAGAGTACTCAAACATTTCCTTTGAAGGACTGAATATAAATAAAAGAATTAAGTGACAAGAAGAATTAATAATGAGTGCTCCAACACAGGATTTGCTACTTGATTAGACTTCTCATTCTCTATAATGTAGTTTTTCTTTAAATAATTGACAATTGTTTTCTTTTGAGGGAAAAATAGCTAAAGAAATGAGTTGTTATTGAAGTATACAATAGTAAAATATATATCTTGCACTCCTTCACAAAGTATTTATTGAGGATGTGATAAATTTTTAGTTTTTCACCCATTATATGCATATATAATGCTTACATTTACTGTTTTTTCTCTAAGAGCTCATTATCACCTTCACAGTCAAGGGAAAATCCTTTATTATGATGATGATGATCATTGTTCTTAAAATAAGAGAAGATATAATTCTGCTAAAGTTGATAAAGTCATGTTTAATCTACATGTCTGAGAAATAACCAATGTGATGTTCTGTAAAGCCATTTTTTCTACAATCCATGGGAAAAAGAGGGCTTAAAATTCATCCACTGAAGGGCAGAATGATACACTGCATAAACTATGCAACAAAGTAGCACACAAATAAAGTAAAAAATCTGGACATATTATGTCAGGATCTTTTAAAGCTTTTATCATATATCCAATTCCACAAATACATTTCAAAGCAGTCAAGTAGAGGTACTAAAAACACTTTTCGGTGTTTAGTAGTAAATAGCATACAAGCATGTTTCTGTATCTATTTTCAACCTTAATTGGGTATGTGATGAAAATTGTATAAATGCGGCAATTTCATTCTCTATAATTCTCTTTACACACATGGCTACAGACTGAAAGTCAAAGGTAATTTAATAAGTAATTTCTGCACATGAATGCAAACACAAATTCATAAAACCAAACAAATCCTTTAGGTAACATGTACAGGTTTGGATCAAAGGAATTCACATAAGATATATCATGGTTTATAAGAGAGCTCAGCAAAGGAAGTAGTTGAATGGATGGGATTCTAGCCCAGCTTCTAAAGTATGGAAATCTTCCCAGTTCCTTACAAATCAATTTTCCTTTTGATGAGATGGCTATAAAACAACTTTTATATATTGCACTTAATAGCATCACACTATGTACTTCCTGTTTCTCTAAAACTTTTGTAAACAAAAAGAACACATCAGTCATATAAAAGAATCAGAGTTCTACAGTAGTTCTCCATTTCATTTGAAATGAGGTCAAAATCTGTTAATATGATCTTATATCACAACAAACTCACCACTACATATGAACAGATCATGTAGCCACCTTACTTGTCAGGACTTTCTACAAGGTGTTCCCAGTTCTCATGTAGCACCTTTGATCAAACTATTCCCTAGACATCTGGGATCTAGTGAAAGTTATCTTCCAAGGCCTACTTCAAATGTTATTTTTCCTGTATTTTCTTAAAAGAATCCCTTCATACTCTGACTCTCTGTATATTGCAATTTTACTACCTTAGCGTGCATCAAGAACTTGTTAGATTTGATTGTGCCATTTCAACAGAGGTATAATCTTTCATAGACATCAATTTTGATCATCTATCATCTAGTCTTCTGTATCATTTTACCTGACTGTTCATAAAGCACTTAAACAGATAGAATATCAGATGTTGGCATCCCTACTATTTGTGTCTGCAAAAGCACTTAACATTTCACTGAGCTATTGTCTTCTCTTGTTTTAAAACATAGGTAGCAGATAAGTATAGATGATAGTATAAACTTAGATATCCTCAGTTATGGAAAGAGGGTCCTGGAGACAGTCAGATATACCATATTCTACTGTTTATTCTATATTGTTTATTCTGTATTGGATATGTAAAAGTACTGTTTAGACGCACACAGAGAATAAATAATTTCTTGTAATTGCCACAAGTATTATAAGTTAAATACTATATATGTATATATTATATATACATACACATATGTATTTATATAATCCATATTGCAAGACTTTTAATCATTTTAGCATGTACATGTTTTAGTATTTTTCAAGCTTGTAGCTGGCTTGTCTCTGAACCACATCATCTTTTTCTCTGACCATGTGGAAGAATTTTGGTGAATTCTCTTTTACTTGCTTTCTTGAGTCAGTTCGCTTTGGCAACAACTTTTTACCCGTGCTATTGTTACCTGAATCCATGGCCATCTGTCATTTTCAGCTGCTGTCCAGGCATTAATCAGCCCCTTCTTATTAAGTCGTGCATAGTATGGATACCATTTCTGAAGCCCAAAAAGAGCTCGGTGGGTAGACGAAGCTGTGATTTGCTGGTTTGATATGATTCCACCTTCAATTCCCAATGGGCCTGAACATTCTGAGAACAAATCAGAACAAAATGCAAATCTATTAGAAATCGTACGCATGCAAACATTATTAATTTCAAAAGGAAATACTTTTAAAATAATGATCATTTAGCCTGTCTACAGTTAGATAGTGAATATTAAATTCAGGTAGTCATTCTTCCTAATCAGGATATGCACTTTTTACTTTACTATCTTTATTTGGCTGTGGATCATATGAACAAAAGCATAAGAAAGACAAACATTTTAAAATGCCTGTCCCAGATTGTACACTCTCAGAGATTGTCAGGCTTCAGAATTTGGAAACTCTCAACAAATACCTGGTCATTCACTTTTTCTTTTATAAAATATATTTTTATTATGTTTAAGTCCTTCTACGAAGGAGGTGTCATTCAACAAAGCAGTTTATGAATACAATGCATCTTGATCAATGTCATCTCTCTGATTAGTCTTCCTCATTCCTCCAAATCCTTCCTCTTTCCTCCATTTTCATAATTGTATAAGATATCAATTGTTTTATGACTGCATTCTCTCCATCCTTCCTTTCTTTATTCATCTAATTCCTGCATTTAACCTTACTTCCCTTTCAAGTATTCGCTTCCTGATGTTGATTTTGCTGGACTATGAGTTAGCCTTTCCAAGGAATTCAACTTGTGAGTTTTTCCACTGTGTATACTTTGCATGCCATCTCAAGAAGTTTAATTACATATGTATAACTTAATTCTAAATTCCACATATGAAGGAAAATCTACATCCTTTGTGTCTCTGGGCCTGACTTATTTTACTTAACACTTTTTCATATGCTTCCATTTTTTTTAATAAATTATAAAATACCATTCCTTCTAATGGATGAGTAAAATTCGATTATATATAATATATATGTACCACATATCATGTATCATTTATATGATATATATATATATATATACATCACATTTTTTTCATCCATTCATCAATTGAGGGACATTTAGGCTGATTCCATACTTTGGCTATGGTGGTTAGTGCGGTAATGAACATGGCTGTGCCCATGACCTTACTGAATCATAGTTTGTAATTTTTGGATAAATGCCCAAGAGTAAAATAGGTGGATCATATATTTATTCTATATTTTTATTTTGGAGCAACCTCCATACTGCTTTCCAGAGTGGTTGAATAAGTTTACATTCTCACCAACAGTGTACTAGAACTCAGCAAATAACCGGTTATTTATTATTTCTTGAGTAGCACATACTTAAATTTTTAATCAAAATAATTTTTGTGCTAACAGCATTTTTGCTAAGAAAAACTTTTGCTACTATAAAGTTTTCTTTCCTAAACTTATATAACGAACAAGCATTAGGCCGTGAGTTCAATCCCATGTTGCAAAAAAGGTCAGTGTGTATAATTTTTATGTTAGCCTTAAAAATTATAGAAATACCGCATGCTATTTACAAATTATATAAAATAAGAGCACAATTTAGTTTTATGAGTTCGTAACTCTGTGACAGAATAAGTCAATCAAGATATTAAAATACATTTGTAATATTTACAATTCAAAATTCAATCTCTATTTATAATGATCTTGCAGTTAACAATCTTAACATTTCCCCCTACAAATCCAAGCCTTGAAAACTTAAAATTTCCTAATAAAATCATAAAAAATACTCTGATTTAAAATTAACAGGTTAAAATACCCATAGATTTCACTTATTAAATCCAGCCTTGAATATTCTAAATCAGTAGGATCATATTACTAAGTTTTATTAAATTGCTAAATTTATTTCAGTATTAGGATTTTAACCCAAGGCTTTGTGCTGTTTAGGCCATTGTAACCACTTAACCAATGCTTCCATTATTTTTCTCTTTGTTTTTGAGATAGGTCTTATTTTTAGCCTTGGCCAAAAAGGACTATAATTCTGTTTATGCTTCCCATTTTCCTAGAATGACAAGCATGTGACAACTTACCAAGTTATTGGTTGACATGGAGTGTCAAAAATTTCTTTTTTGGGGCTGTCCTGCAGCAATAATCTTCCCTTATCTCTATCTCTTTAGTATCTAGGATTATGGGAATGAGCTATCACTGCATGGCTACCACCTGATTTTTAAATTTTTATAAACATTGCATGCATCATGCATCATGTTCAAGTATTTTAGTATAGATAGGGAAAATAGGTACAGTATTCCTGTTATGAATTTAATTATAATAATAAAGTATGAAAAGAGCATATTACTATCATAAAATAACTTAAATTACCACCACAAGCATTTTAGATTTATATTTCCCCCAAATTCTAACATTAATGAGTAATAAAATGTTTGTGCTTAGATTGGGATTGATTGTAAATATGACATGTTGAAGTTTACCTCTTGATTATAGTACTTTTTAGAAGTAAAAATGGTATTTCTTATTGTTAATACATATTTTCATTGCTTTTAATATGATTTTTCACATTTAATACTCAAACAGTAAAGAGAACTGCTGTGACATATGAAAATAAGTGTACTTTTCAATAAACCATGATATGTAAGTAATCCTAAGTACAATACTAACATTTTTCTAATGACTTCAAAACATAAATATTTTGCCAGAGGATGACAGTATGTGGATGAGTAATCATCCCCATTTAATTATATTAGTAAAGATGTTATTAATAAAGCAAAATTGCCTCTTGGCAATTGAAAATTAATATCAGTCACCAATATGTATCATCTAAGTAATATGATATTTTAAACATGCAGTTGGAGCTGCTTCACACTTTATAAACACATACTATATCATTTTGAATCATATTAAGAAGTCATTCATTTAAAAAATTATAGTATTAGAAGCCACAGATAATAGTATAATTTTCACACTCCAAAAAACTTAGCACTGAAAAACTCAAACAATGATTCTTTAGATTTTTGTTTTGTTTCCAATAATAAATCTAAAATTCTTTACAGACTTTCTAAAAGCCTCAGGAAATTTACGGATGATACTTGGTTGGATTTTAAAATTTGTGAGAGCCAGGTTTTCAAGAATATTGCCTTTGGTTGAGAGCCTGTGGCT
This sequence comes from Dipodomys ordii, assembly GCF_000151885.1. NCBI lineage: Eukaryota > Metazoa > Chordata > Mammalia > Rodentia > Heteromyidae > Dipodomys > Dipodomys ordii. Next base: position 6,550,281 of record NW_012267244.1, on the reverse strand, counting down.
CACATCTGTAAATTGAGCTACTCAGGTGGCTGAGATCTGAATATTGTCTTATGAAGCCCCCTTGGGCAGGAAAGCTTGTGAAACTCTTATCTCCAATTAACCACCAAAAAAACTGGAAGTGGTAGAGCATTAGCTTTGAATAAAAAGAAACTTCAGGGAAAATGTGCAGGCCTTGAGTTCAAGCTCCAGCCATTAAAAAAGTCTTCAGAATCTTTTCCATCTTTTGTGAAATGTTTCCATACAAAGTTGTAGTAGAGATCAATGTGTCTTTTGTATGCTATTAAATAGACTGGAAGGGCAACAAAACCAGACTTGATGCATCAAACTCTATGATAGCCTAGTGCAAATTCAGTGTTATTCAGCAGTATATATAAAAAGACTTTAAGTTAAGTTGGGAATTCTCACAGTACTTGAAAACAAGTTAAATGTAAGAATAGATTTCAATCCACAAGATGCAGTTAAGAAACCTTTGCTAGTCTTCTTAACCTACCAACATCTTGTGTAGTTAATGCATTATCATACATATTGGCTGGGAAATGTTGCATTATCATATAAATCTAACACCAATGTGTGATTTTTAAAATATATTTGAATAGTTGGCCTACCATAATTCTCCCAACCATTGTCATGACTTAATTACTCTGGCACATTCATTCATGAAGGCAATTAAGAAACACATTGACGTCTCATTGTTGCAATGGGTCCACCTGTATCCCTATTTAAACGATCTGTTTTTTCCCTTCCCCTCCACTAATTATAACAACATCAAATACAGTGAAAGCAAGGGTTATACCATGGGGGAGGGACATACATAGCAACAAAGAAATAATCTTATAAATGTGTTAGAAACAATCGCATGAAAGAAAAAAAACAGTTGAATACAAATTTGGTGGGGGAGAGGGCTGAATGGGGGGGCAGTGGGAGGATGGGATGGGAAGGGGAAACAAAGGAGGAGGCAACAATGTTGATAAGAAATGCACTCATTATCTTGCCCATGTAATTGTAACCCCTCTGTACAGTATTTTCACAATAAAAAAGAAACACATTGACATGTTATATTTACATAGGGTTTCATACTTTAGAAATTATTTTCATATGAAGTGTCTCATTTTCGCCATATCAAATTTGTAGGAATTGTTTCTTCTAGTCTTCAACTCCATCCTTCAAGCAATCTTCTGCAAAATTGACATACTCCAGCACATATCCCCAGTTTAAAAAAAAAGCTAACTACAGAATATTCAAGTACACACAGTAGTTCATGAATGAATCCTGGGTTCACAGAGTAACACATGTTAATGGTCAATTATTCTTATCTAATTTTTAAAGATTGAGTTTATAATAAACTGAATTCTCTAGTCATGAGGGTACTAAGGGCAAAAAGCACTTTTCCTTTGTGTTTAAAATTAAAAAGCATGGCTCTTTAAGGTACCCTTGAAAGTTTGTCTTTAGAGGACTCCAAATGAAGGGAACTGGTTCTTTATGTCCTTTGGGAGTAATACTGGGCCTCTTATCTTTATATGTGCACCCTGCACAGAGGTAGATAACAATGTGCTATATGTTGCTATTGAGGTTCTTTTTGATAAATAGTAACTAATGAGCAAAACAAGCCTTGTATTTATTTCACACAGGCAAACTTTTATAACAGCAGGTTTCCTTCACTAATCATGTAAAACACAGTCAAATGGATGTAATCTTACTAAAAGATTCAGAATCCAAATTCTTTCTGCATCCTCAAACTTTTATTATATCCAACATTTATAACAGTGTTGAAAAGAATTATGATTAAGAAAGAGAAGGATTATATACCTAAGATTAAGAGACATTTTACAATTAACAAAGTGATATTTCCAAAAAGTAATATTGAGCTGCACACTGCCAGTATTATGGATAACTGAGTACAGAGACATGGAAAAATGATTGATGATATAATGGTAGAGAAGAAGGATGAGGTTTAAAAATGTTCATCCACATGAGTTTTCTCACATAATCTTCAATGGATATCTTAAAGAAAAAGTGATTTCCTTTGTTTTACAAATGAGAGAAACCATAGTGGAGAAAATTAAAAGTAAGTATACAAGAAGGATCTGTGATGGGCCTAGGTTGTGGGTAGGGTCATCCCAAATAGCACAAGCAATCTTTATCAGAAAGAAGAGTGCTGGAGAAATATCAATACCAAACTTCAAACTCTACTACAAAGCCATAGTAATCAAAACAGCTTGGTACTGGCATAAGAACAGACCTGAGACCAATGGAAGCAACTGAAGACCTAGAAATGAACCCACAGACCTATAGCCATCTAATCTTCAAAAAAAGAGCTTAAAAAACAAGAATGGAAGAAAGATAGCTTCTTCAGTAAATGGTGCTCACAAAATTGGTAAAACACCTGTAGAAATCTAAAACTAGGTCCTATATATCTGCCTGCCCCAGAATCAACTCCAAATGAATCAAAGACCATGAAGTCAAAGCAGACACACTAAAAACATTACAAGAAGGAATAGGAGAAACTCTAGGGCTCCTTGGCACAGGTCAAAATTTTCTAATAGAGATCCAGAAACATAACAAATCAAAGAAAGGTTGGACAAATGTGATTGCATGAATTTGCAGAGCTTCTGCATGGCAAAGGACTAGCAAGCAAGATCAATAGAAAGCCCACGGATTGGGAGAAGATCTTTACTAGCCATACAACGGACAAGGATTTCATATCTAAAATATACCTGGAACTCAAAAAATTAAATCCCCAACAAAAAATCCTCAAAGAAACAACTGCCCAATAAATAAGTGGCTAAAGACTTAAAGAGAAACTTCTCTGAAGAGGAAAGAAGGATGGCCAATAGACACATGAAGAAATGCTCAACCTCCCTAGCCATAAAAGAAATGCA
>NW_012267244.1:6448450-6546337 GCF_000151885.1 Dipodomys ordii | reverse complement strand
GAGCTACAGCGCCACTTCCGGTTTTCTGGTGGTTTATTGGAGATAGGAGTCTCACGGTCTCTCCTGCCCGGGCTGGCTTTGAACCGTGATCCTCAGAGCTCAGCCTCCTGAGTAGCTAGGATTACAGGCGTGAGCCACCAGCGCCCGGCCATCCTGCATTTCTTGCATTAAAATTTCAAAATATTAAAACATTTTTGTAGGCAGCAGTGGTACAACATGAACAACGCAGAAAAATATCTCTGTTCTTAAGGAGTCCATGTGTTACCGTAAAGAGCAGTTACAACACTCCAACAAACAAGAAAAACATACTATAAAATGAAACATGTTATAAAAACTTGTGAGTCAAATGAGGTGCAACAGATTATTACATGTGGCCTTTCTGAGAGGTGATAATCAGTTCTCTGGGTTGTAAGCAAAAATGGCTATTCTACTAAGTGAAATTTTGATTTCTTTATGAAATATTCTTTTCAGGAAAGGACACACACACACACAGGAATTATTTTATGATGTGACAAATGGTATGATGATGTATGTACAGGATTCAATGGGAGAATGGAAAAGGTAATTGTAGTTCAGCTTGGGGTTCAGGGAAAGTATTTACTGGGAAAGAAAGAAGATAGCATAGTGGAAAAAAAGTAAGACACAGCTGGCAGGATAAGGGAACTTGAAGCAGTTGGGTGCAATGAGGCTAGCATAGATTCAGAAGGGGAGTTACAAAACAGTTTAAAGAAATATCCATCCCCTATGTTGTTTTGATGAGATGTGTGCAGAAAGGACTCAACTCAGTTCTATCAATGATAGAGAGTTTTTGAATGATTCTAAAGATAGTCACATTTTCATTTAATGTAGGTCATTCCTAATGCATCATGGAAAGGATTTTTTGGAAAAGACAAAACTGTGGCTAGTAGAAATTATCCAGGTAGGGGCTGGGAAGGTGGCTCAATGGTAGAGTGCTTGCCTTGCATGCATGAGTTCCTGGGTTCGGTTCTTCAGCACCACATAAGCAGAAAAAGGTGGAAGTGATGCTGTGGCTCAAGTGGTAGAGTGCTAACGTTGAGCTGAAGAGCTGAGGGACAGCACTCAGGCCCAGAGTTCAGGCCCCAGGACCAACAAAAACAAAGAAAAGAAAAAAAAAAGAATTGAAATTATCCAGGTGAAAATAAAGGATACAAGTTTGAAATAGGTATAGAAAACAGTTAAATACTATTCAGGGGGTAAAAATTGACAGACCTATTCATATTAGGTGTAGGGTATAAGAAAGAAATGAAGAACACCAACTACATGGAAGTGCTCCCTTTAATTTATTTGTTAAGTATGACATTGGACTTAACAGTTGATCAAGCTACTCTGACCCAGGTAGCCATTACTCATGTCATCCAGACTGCAGGGACAGGATTAAAACATGAAACTCTGCTTCTATTGTTCAAGCTCCACTGAGTATTCCCCAAACTGGGCATTTCTATATGTATTCATACGCACAGCCACTATCCAAATATAAATTGCTCCTTTGCCTTCAAGGATTATTTCTTCCTCATATCTATCAGCAAGCTGTAATCTTAACAGAAATTTAATAAATATTTTAAAATACTTTTTAAACATAAAACAATAAGAAAAATATCATTTTATATGATCAGATGCAGATAGGTGTTGCACTTTTGTGTTCCTCTACTAAGAATATCCTCCTTTGGTCTTACTGTGCCTAAATGTCTAAATACCTCCATAATTGATCATGTCCCAGTAGCATTATTTATTTTCACTATCCATTTTGTTTACTTGTAGATTTATAGGAACATTCTAGTTAACACAAAAGAGGGAAAACCTGCAAACTGTTTCTCTAGGTCTGGATTATTTGATTTCATATGTTTTTCAAGTCTTTCCATTTCCTTACAAATGGTACAATATCATTCTTCTAATGGAAGAGTAGAATTCCATTGTGTGTATGTGTGTTTGTGTGTAACATTTTCTTGATCCATTGAGGTAATTCCATATCTTGCCTTTAGAAAACAATGATGTAATGAACATGGTTGTGCTGGTGGCTTTAGTGTGGACTGGTTTGTGGTCAACTGGATAAATATCCAGGTATGGGATCATGGGGAAGCTCTATAGTTTGCTTTTTAAGAAACCTCCATACTACTTGACAGTGGTTGAACAAGCTGACATTTTCACCAGTAGCATAATAGAGTTCCCTTTTGGCTTCATCCCCATAAGCATCTGTTATTTTTAGTTTTCTTTACAATGGACATTTTAACTGGGGTGAGGTGGAATCTCAATGTTGTTTTGATTTGCAGCCCCTTTAAGGCCAAAGATGTTGAACATTTCTTCATCTGTTTATTGGCCATCCTTATTTCTAAGAAGTTTCTCTTAAAGTTATTAGCCCATTTATTAATTGAGTTATTTGAGGGTTTAGTTTTTGAGGTTTAATTTTTTGAACTCTAAGTATATTGTTCCTCATTGCTGTTTTTATTTTCTCTTCATTTTGTATTGTATTGTTTGTTCATTTATCTTTCTTTGGGCGGGTAAGCAGGGACACAAAAATTGTGGCACAAAAAGTGAACAAATGCAACAGTGGTTCTTAACACTAGATTGAAAATGAATTATAAAATTTATGGGTGGGGACAGGAAAGGAAAACTGGGAGAGAGCAAGGGAAGGGTGATATTGTTAAAGTAGAAATTTACTTTTGATCTGACTTATGTAACTATAACCCCTCTGTATATCACCTTTACACAAAAAATAAAAAATGCATGAAGTAATAAATATAAAAAAGATTATAAATAACTGCACATATTTTATTTGTATAATTCACTTTCAAAACTTAAAAAAATTGACCTATATTCTCTCATAGAGTTAGAGGCCTTCTTTAGAAATGGTTTTCATGCTGAGTGAAGCAGAAGAGCACTTTGTTACTAATGAAAAACAATGAGACTGACAGTGAAATGGGTCTCTTTTCAAGTAGCTGCCACAATGCATTACTAAATGTTTCTGAACATATCATCATTACCCCATCATTACCATGAGCTTTGTGGCAGTGTGATCAGTGCTGAAATCAGCAGTGGAATACCTTAGTAGAATATAGCCATGGAAAATAGTCATGGAAAATTGTCATCTATTGCTTTACTCAGGCATGACAATAACCCAAAACTAATGAGTCCATTCAACATTGACAACTAGAGGCTTTTAGGTATCATTTGCATAGTCATTTAAAATAAATGTATTGCCTGAATTATCTGAGTGGACTGTAAATGTCTCCTGACCTGAAATCCTGCTGTTCAAACTAACACAGATCAATTGAGTGATGTCACCTGACAGGTTGAGCCAGAGCAGCTGGGCCAGCTGGGGCCAAGTCTCAAGTGCTCTCCCCAGAACTACCTCAGATGTGAATAAAAAGCTTCAGAGCCAAGGCCTTCTCACTCTGCAAGCTCATTCTCTGGAGTGTAGCAAAGAATGGTGTCTGCATTTTATTGATCTTGCAGCTGACAAGGATGCAGTGCCTCAAGATGTCTTGCATTTTGCTTCTGTGTCTGCTGATTAAGCCTTTCAAATAAAGGAGATGCACTGCTGAATTCATAACAGAAATGAACTGCTTTCATTTGCTCTATCTCAATATACAGACATCTTTAGAACGAAAGGATTTCAAAATAGAGTCATGTAAGGAACAAATATCCTTTAAACATCTCCAGTCCTCCCTCTCTCTGAGGATCTCATCTTCTTATATGAGTGTGTCCTCTGCTGTGCTTAACATAGTGTGATAATTGTTCTATACACAAGGGCTGGCAAATGGATTACTTATGACATCGAGGTCTGCAGAAATTAATGCTGATTCAAATGTAAGCTTCACTCTGTGATATTTAGATAGTGTCTTTCTTTTATTCTTAGTGTTTGCTTCATGTTAGAACCTTTGAGACCAAATATTAAATCAACGAGAGAGGAATGAAAGCCACTCTTTTTTTTTACACTGTGGCATATGGGGTAAAAGGAACCCCAGATATTATTTTTAATTAGTGAGTCTTGTCCACTAAGCCACTACACATTTGACCTAATTTCTCACTAGGTTATTATTTTTCTAGTTTTAGGAAGCTGTGTGAGAAGACAGAGAACAAGAGATGGAGTGAAGATGTGCAGTTAGGGAAGTCTTAGCAAGGCTGGTCTCAGTCAAGAGACCATTTATTTGATGGACAAAGATAGATGGCAAGGTCTCTTCCTGAATACAAGAAGAGGAGGTGAAGGTGAGTAACCCTCTCTCTACTCACTCGCAGATGCTTGCCAGGAACCCAGTTCTGGATATGATACTGGTGAAAATCACCCTAGAAGAACCTAAAGTGCAAATCTTCAATTGGCAGTGCTTTTATTTTTATTTTTTCCCTTTCACACCGAGAAACTGCTGCTTTGCACCAGTAGTGTAATGCTTTATATACAGAAAACATAACCTTGCTTAAGTAAACCAATAGTTTCAAAATCATCCAAATTCCTTTGGAAAATTAGATACCTTTCTTTGGACTACACATAGGTTAACATAGGTTAATTCTTTCTATCAGACAAGCTGTGTAATTTATATAAATGCCGATTTTCTTCATGATCATGAAAGCTGTGATTTTGTGAGGTAAAGTATTTTTGTACATTCTTTTAGGAATTGTATTCTATTAATTTTCCATATGGGATACCTCAGAAAATGTGCAGGTCAAATGATAATGCACAATTATCTATGCATTATTTTTTGGAGATAACATTCTTAAAAATAGAAATCGTGATTTTTATGTTTTCAAAGTACTTAGCATTTAGACTTAGAACCTGGCAGTTATCAACATTGGGAATCAAAGTAAACTAAATCATAGTTGTTGCTTTAAAAAATTACTTCTCCTCTTTATTTGAAATGAAATGGATCCATGAATCCTCTCAATATAGATATTATTATCACTGTAACAACTCATCAGACCAAGTAATATCATCCAGGTTTTCAAGTGCGAAATTCATTTTTGTGGACAGGAAACATTTCAACAACTTGTACTCAAGATTCCACTTAAGTTGAACAATCCATCTTCTACCAACTGACGATAACAAAATGGTTTGATCATATATTTGCCTGTGTAGTCAAAATCCTGCAATTAAAAGCCACATATATACACTTACTTATTCTTCCTTTCTGTTAACCATACATTGACATAGCAAGAAGTTGAAAAGTAGAACAATGTATACCAAGGTAAAATGAAAAGGAGAAGGTGCGGGATTTAGTTGCTAGAAAAAGCATGAGATGAAAACTGTATCTAAATATTCAAACATTGCTATGCAGAAGACACATTTTCATGCTTTTACAATATTTAGATCTTCTAAGTCTTTTGGGGGACAAATGAGTATCTGTATATGTGCTACAAGACAGAGCTGCAGATGTTGAATTACAAAGCAATATTATTGGCATGCCAGACACTGTTTCTATTTGTGAGATAAATCAAAGTCCAAATCTAATTACTAGTTCTATCTAGCCATCTTTTTCCTGTACAATGTTGTTATATGTTTGTCCATACTGGATGTTATCTTGGGTCAAAAATGAAATGTCTCTATTCCAGAGGTCAGAAGAAATACAAGAGGTGAGATAGCACGCTACTATAAGAGTCAATCTGTGATGCAATGAGCTTTTTTATACTGTAACGATTTGGAAAGTCATAGAAGGACTGATGATTACTGATTTTTTTCTGGATTCTAGAAACATCTGTTTTAAACTTTTTTCTTTAAATCTTTGTCTCTCAGTCTCTTTGTGTTTCTTTCTCTCCTTCCCTCCATCTCTCTCTTCCTCTTCCTTTTTTTTCTGTTTTGTAATACAAGGTACTTGGGGATTCAATTGAAGTGTTAGTACATGCCAAGAAAGTGTTCTAACATGTTAGAGCACAGTCTATACAAGGGGACTATGTCTATCTAGCAAATGGTTTCGAAGTCTCTTCTCTGAGTAACCTCTTCAGCCTGTCTTTTTTCTTTTACTTTTCAAATTCTGTTTTTGTTTTTTGAATTCTGTGTGTGTGTGTGTGTGTGTGTATGTGTGTGTATGTGTGTGTGTAGGTGTGTGTGTGTCTGTGTGTATATGTGTGTATGTGTGTGTGTGTAGGTGTGTGTGTATGTGTGTGTGTGTAGGTGTGTGTGTAGGTGTGTGTGTGTAGGTGTGTGTGTGTAGGTATGTGTGTATGTGTGTATGTGTGTGTGTGTAGGTGTGTGTGTGTGCATGCGTATGTATGCATGTTTTCAATATGCCAGTGTTTTCAGTAATGAACAGAGACAATATGTGATAATATACATTTAAACTGTATATTCCTACAAACAAAGTACCACTTAGGTTTTACACATTGCATTTCCAATAGCTTTAGTTGTCTTGAAAGGGATAATTCAACATCAAAATTTAGCATAATAAATCTAAAGCTTTACCCATTTTATAAAAATTATCCTAGGATATTTTTATTAAATTATCTAAGATAATTTAATAAAGTAACAATTATATTATTTGTCTGTAGAAGCTAAAATAGCTTTTCATATATGATCTTTCACTCAACAAAGATTCATACTAGGTCTATTTTTAAATAATGGATATAGAATAGCCTAGTGAAACATAAAATCTGACTGCTGTTGCTTTTCAAATGTATTATATACAATAATAATATAAACCCTGATATAATGTATTTTCAAAGCTAATTGTTTGCTATTTTATTGAACAATATTATAAAAAATACCTACAATGTGCATCAGCACTGTTTTAACATGCATCTCAGACAAGCAAATAATTTTTAAACCTTAAATCTGGATTTAAACCTTCAGTGGCTGGAATGAGGATGGAATATTAGCTTCATCCAACAAAATATCTATAATGGAATAAGTTGCTATTTCCTGACACTTCAATACAATGCATTATTGCTATATAGTTTAGCCTAATGAGTAGGTAGATAAGTAAATATATTTCCTGTAGTCTTACAACAAAGCATATGATACACAATTTGGAGTACAAATAATCCTCTGCTCACTATGAAGTGCTAAGTTTTTAATAAAAGTCATCTAAATTAGAAATCTGTCTTTTAAATTCTTGAATTTCTTTCACATTGGCATTACAGAAAATGCTGGATTTCCAAAAACTTTCATCTTACAAACATGACAGCTTTTTTCCATGTTTATACCTAAAGCTAAGCTGGAGTCAGGATGGACTATGAAGTCATAAAAGATAGTGATGCCAGTTATTAAGACAAAATGGGGATAAGAAGAAAAAAATATTTTTTATTAATCCTGTACACAGAGAACAGTGACTTGCTGTTCTCAGAAATCTACTTATTTTAGTCAAATGCTTTAGTCAAAATAGTCTAACTTAATAGTCACAAGTCATATGCAGTCATTTATTTTAGTATAAGAAAATGATAAATTGTATTAAATGACGAAAATGAGAGATAGAAATTTTCTTTTATATTAGTAAAAAAATATGTCATTAGTTGAACATTGTTTTTTAAGTTTCATATCAAAATCTTCTTAAAGTATAGGAATGAAGATGAGCTATGTGAAACATGAGTTACTCAAACAGGGAGTTATGATGACATATTCTTCATGTTTAAGTATTTTTAAAAAGTTCATAGATTAGTTATGTCAAAGGGACTACAATGAAAAGAAAATAGAAATGTTTATTTTGTTTTCAGAAATTCAAATGTACATGAGTTCATCAAATCATAAAGTTTGTAAATGCAGGTTATATTTTAGGAAACAAGGTAATTAGTGAAGTGTTTAAATCATGAATTAAATCTTGGCACATTCTCTATTATCAGTGCATGGAAACTGCCTTCACTGCAATTTTGATTAATGGAATGAAAGGAAATTTGATTTCAAACAGTGTTACACTGAACAGAGTCTGAAACAAAAAGTGTGTCTTATTTTATGAAAAAAATGAGTTATAAAGCCAGAGAATTTGGGGTTTGAATTTTTACAGCACCCATTCTTAACTTATATGGCCTCCAGGAATTTGCTTAACCTTTGGTCATTTCCATATTAACCAAATTTCCAAATTTTTCTGCAGTTTAGAATAACCTAGGAAGAAGCTTTGTTAAAAAAAATTTAAAAATCTCAATGTCAGGACACTGCTCATACCAATTAAGTAAGAATCTCTTGGGGTATGAAAGATAACTTTTTTTCAAAATGCTAACATTAGAACACAAAGAATGGGCATAGTAAGATTACTACTGTACACGCTAGAGAGCATAATAACCATTTCATAGATTTGTTTGACTGGTTCAGAATAGCACTAGGTAAGAAATTACATGCCATCCAATATGCCCTTAGTGAGTAGTAACTTTTACATTTTTATCTTACTGTAACAAGGCAAAACTAACATATAAAAGTTCAAGAATGGAGAGAGTGGTTTCCAGAGACCCATGCTTTAAATTTATGCGGTAGATTCAGACAAGTTTACCTGACAAATGTACCCTCTTCAATACGTATTTAGTGGATTCCCAATTGCTGTCTAGTCAGAGAAATATAAAAGGATCAAAACATATCCTATTTCCCATGAAAATTTACTTTTAGTGAAAGTTACAAGTATACACAAAAGCAGGACTATTCATCATGCCTGATTAGAGGAAGTGATTTAAAGTAACATGTCACTTGGCATATCTTTAATACCATATCCATCATCATGCATTTCTGTCACCAAAGCATTCAAATTGTCAGTTAAAATCCTTCACATGGGGGAAATATAAAATATGGCTTCTTGTAATGAATGAAAATCAAAAGATTTTCCGAAGTGTATCTATCCTCACTGGAAATAAAAATATCTAATTAAATAACCTACTTTTAAAACAGGTCTGTGCCTGGCACAAAAAGTCAAGTATAGGATCAAGACTGCTCTGATATCTGAGTAGTCTTATCTTTAGGATCAATGAAGGTAAAGTTTTAGCTGCTGGCAATTTTATTGAAGTAATTACAAAAATTTCATGTCCTCAAGCCTGTAAATGAGAATAACCAGCCATTCCCTCAAATGGAAGCCACTGGTTCCTTTGTCAGTAGCATAACCTTATATTTCCATCAAGTTGAACAGAATGATTATACATTTTTTTTGTTTCCAAGGCAAGAAAAGAGTATGTGTTGAAAACAATAACATGAAATAGTCCTTAATATCCAGCTTCTTTCCATGATCTGATTTTGAGAGCTAAGAAAAGCATTTACAGAGTACTCTGTAAAGAAAAATGGAGTTATATTTTTAGGAAAAAAAAGAATTTGTCTAGTAAATTCAGAAAATGTACACTTTTTGTATAGACATTGTCCAAAACACATGATAAAAATTTTAGGTCATGCAATAAAACATTCTAGGTTATCTAACTTGTATACAGAGGTGTGGCTTTCATTCAACAAGGTAACAAATGTCTACTTAAATCCCATAAGTGCTGAACATTGTGATTCTGCTTTGTATCTTTCATTTTCATTAGCCTGAGAAAAGCCTGGTGTTCTACAGATAACTGGCTGAAGAGATGAAGGGAGGGAGCTTTGATGAAACACTTCTTTAAAGGTCTTTATTAAAACTGGCACTTGATGTAACACTTGGGTTTAGGACTCTACTTTTGCTCTCAAGTGACTGCATGAATGCCACAGAATGAGAATTACCTAGGAAGGATCCTTTTTTCCTAAATCCATAATTAGTTATCCATGACTAAAAGTTGTAATTTACTGATAAAAAAATTTACAAGTTCTTAACTCTTCTGTTAGTTGTGTTCTTGGATATGACAAAATTTCAGTTCCTACCGAGTCTTCTTCTGGATATATGTCACCTGCATTAGAATCTAGACAGAATTACAGTATGTATAATTTGAAATTTTGAAGTTTTTTTTTTCCAGAAGTGAAGTTGGTTCAATTTCAATTATTTTGATCTGTGTACCTCTGTGCTGAGAAACCCTTAGGATTCTGGATTTATACTCACTACTTACTTGGTCTGTTACTATTGACACAGTTGCTAAAGGTAAGAAATTAATATTGATAATTGACTCAGAAATTTCTTCTGTAAAATACTTCAAACAACAAAATTTAATATACTGAAATTAAAACCACACAAACATTATTGGTTATATTATCTATTAAATTATGTGGTTAATTTCACTATGTAAGTAATCCTCCATCTTGGTCTTTTATTTCATTTCCTGTAAAACCTATAATAGTTGAAAATCTCGTTGCCTGCACTGATGATGACTGCCACCCACCTGGAACCTTTACCTTATCCTATCCACGGAGTTCAAAATGCTCTGAAGACTTGACCAGTTCACTCTCTTAAATATACATTTCATTAATGCATTCCAAGTATTCAGAGGAAAAATGTCAACCTCTTGGCTACAGAAAATTTACCTTTTTAAAGCAATTTTTTATTGTGATTAAGTGGTTACATAAATTTCACAAGTTTCACAGTATTATGGGATAGTGATAAAGTCACAAACACATTCTAACCTTCATGGGGCAAATTGTCTTTATCATGGTCTATAATGCTTATGAGTTCTATGATCTTTGACAATAGTTATTTCTTCCAAATCGGGTGATACGTAGATTTTTTCCCTTTGCGTAGTGTCAACTGTTCCCTCTTTCCCAGTCATTCCCTCTATCCTATTGCTGCTATTGAGTCGTTTAGTTTGTTTTAATCCATGACCAGCTGATGGGTCCTGTTGTTGTATGTTTTCTCATTTCCCTCTGTTTCTATATCCTTCTTCTAGTTTCCCTCCAATGTGCCTGCACACACACAGACACACACACACACACACACACACACAAAACCATATATGTGGCCATCACAATGGGGTCATTTAGTAATGATTCAACCAGATGAGTGGAAGTTCTTTGTTTCTTCTGTCTTGTTTATTGTGTTGTATCTCCTTATGTTTTGGATTTAAGATCCTCTTATCAGGAGACCATGTGCCATTTGTCTCTTTGTTTTTGGCTTACTCCACTCAACATGATTGCTTCTAGTTCCATCCATTTCCCTGTGAATGCACAATTTTGTCTTTCCTAATGGCTGCACAATATTCCATTGTGTATAGGTACCACAATTATTGGAGCCGTTCATCTGTAGTGGGTCATCTGGGTTGTTTCTATATCCTGGCTATTGTAAACAGTGTTGTAATAAACATGGAGGTGCATGTGTTTTTGTATCCTGGTTCCTGTTGTTCAGGATAGATGCTTAGGAATGGTATGGCTGGGTCATAGGGGAAAATTTCCTTTTTAGGAAAAAAAAAAACTAGAAACCTGGGAACTAATTTTACTTAGATGCTATTATTTGAATTTTATTTTTTAGTTATATCTTCATCCTTTTTTTCCTTGTCCTAGTCTTCCTCTAAAATATATTAATTGTGTCAGTTCTGTCATTCAAAAGGACTTTGATTTTCTTATATGTAAGTGGATGGTAGTGCTTACATTTACACATCCTTTTCATGTGCATTTGTGACTATGTTAAGTTTGCCTTTCATATGAGATTGCAAATTTTCATGGACAGTGGTAATATCTGGGTGCTGCCAGGTGGATTGGTACATCCCCTGCATACTTCATAGTTCAAATGAATAATTGATTCATTCCATTAAAAACAGCATAATAGTGAGTGAGTGTATGTTGTAAGGGTGGTGCCATACCCTAAAATTCACATATTCCCAATCCATTTTCTTTATGTACTGTACATATTATTTTCCATACCCGCCAGTGAAAGCGGTCATATTTAAACCTACTGATTCCCTCTGGGTGAATATTCTACACTTCTCTGCTGCGTTCTAGAAGTGTCTGTTACTAATAGGTCATGATAAGCACTGTAGTAGGACATCCCACAGACATTTGTTTCCTATGCCTTAAAGAGCATGAAGAATCTAAGGAAAGGATGTGAGGGCACTTGGTCTTCAGTTTGTAATGATTCAAAGGAATGAATAATTCCCCATGTATTTATTTTCTGAGTGTGGACTGTGGGGTTTACATAGAATTTTTTTCTCATTCAACAACCAATACCTATTTGTAGAGGCTTTCCTTTGTGTAAAAAATAGGTATAACATTTCATACTAAAGTCTGAAGGTTGGAACTTATTTTATAGCTGTAATTGCTTAGCAGAAGTAGTATAAAGTTAGCATGATTTTTATAACTAGAGATCTATTTTTTTTTAAAAACGACATGGCAAACTGCCTACCTCAAAGATTTCTATACCTTTAATTTCCTTTGTTTTACTGTTTATGCTCTCTCTACGATATAAGAAATTTCATCTCCTTGTATAGGAAAATATATCATGGCATAAGGCATTCTTTTCTCCATAACACAATGGCTCAATATAAATTATGAAGGAAATGATTCATGGTAATACAGGAACCTATGAAATTACCACCTGAACAATATAATATATTTGTAACACAGTATACAATTTTTGTAGCAGGATAAGAAGACAAAAGTGTTTGCATTATTTATACAATACTTCTTGTCATCATTTTATTTATTTTTATTTTTTTGTCATCACTTTATGATGAACTTTGTGTCTTAAGCCATGATTGTTTTGATGGTTGGTAATTTTTGTTGAGAGTACTTTTGTATTATATAGATATGCAACAATTCTTAGAATAAATGATCAACTCTTCCATAAACGTGTATACAAGGAAACAAATATTTTCCTAATATAATTCCCTTTTCTGAGATATTCATTGCAACATGCATCCAAGGATTATTATCTGTGACAATAACTCTAAAAGTAAATATAAGTAATATGAATCAATTACTTGTACTTAACTTTCATGCCTTGCTATCATTTAAGAAGTTTTTACTCTTATTTCTCATAAACATGATCAAAATAAGGTAAATTTTAAATGAAAAGCTATTTCTTGCACAATTGAACTTCTTTCATGCATTGTGTGGTTAAGCTGGGATACTAAAATAATCAAAACCAAATCAGCAACAACAAAAACACATTTCAGCCAGTCATACAAAGCCTTGACAAATTTGTTTTGCTATCCAGCTACTGAAATTTCAGAGTGGGCTGTTATATCTTGGGGAATAGAGAAGCTATGAATAGTATGTAAAACAATGTCTTCTTTTTACTTTTATATAGCTAAAATGTATAAGGCTAATGCTGTATTTTTTTCAAAAAATTCAGTTTAAATTTGGATTGAATGTACTCAGCTGTCTATTCCTGTTTTAAAAAGTGACAAGCTGCTTCCCACTTTACATCAATTATAATAGATAAGGCAACTATCTCTAGAGAATTCTTATTAAACCATAAAAAAAAACTTAGAACATCCACTCAACTGCCCAAATTTGTCAAGTGTCCAATTCATGGAAGATGGAGTTTCAGGTGTTATAGAAAGGAGACAGCAAATGTACTTAGGATTTACATTTTGAGAAAGCTGAGAGCTGGAAAAAGACTTAGCACACTGGTAACAAGAAAGACACACTAGGAAATAAGAAGCAATACTAAATAAATCTCTATAGAGCCTTTGGTGAAATGTTTCATGAGGTGAATTTAAGTGTTATTTCATTTTCTCTATTTCAAAATGAAATAACATTAAAACACGATTTTAATATTTTCTAAGTATTTCTTTGTATAATAATTCATGAAAAATGTTCCTAAAATAGATCCTAGCCATAAAAGAAATGCAAATCAAAATGACATTAAGATACCACCACACCCCAGTTAGAATGGCTATAATCAAGAACTCTAATAACAACAGATGCTGGAGGAGATGTGGTCAAAAGGGAATACTACTGCATTGTTGGTGGGATTGTAAACTTGTTCAACCACTTTGGAAGTAGTATGGAGGTGCCTCAAAAGACTCCACATAGAGCTCCCCTATGACCCAGCAATCCCAATTTTGGGCATTTACCTGAATGATCATAAACAAGACCATACTAAAGCTACCAGCACAACTATGTTTATTGCAGCATTATTTACCATAGCTAAGATATGGAACCAAACCAGATGCCCCTCAGTAGATGAGTGAATCAAGAAAATGTGGTATATATACACAATGGAATTCTATGCTTCCATCAGAAAGAATGAAAATTATATTAATTGAAGTAAGCCAGGTACAAAGAAACATAGGTCCCATGGTTTCCCTTATTTGCAATAACTAGTATATGTCTGAGACAAGCAGAAACGATCAGATAAGCTGATGTTAGGTGAAATGAACCCCAAGATAAAGACTCAAATGGTTTTTTTTCTTGCTATTGTTTCTAACATATTTATAAGATATTTCCTTATTGCTTTGTATGTCCCTTCTCCATGGTATAACCCCCGTTTTCATTGTATTTGATGTTGGTATAATTTGTGGAAGAGAAGGGAAAAAACAAATTATTTATATAGGGATACAGGTAGACCCATTGCAACAATGAGATGTACAAGAACTTAAGTCGAAAACCGAACTTTACAACTTTGGGGGGGTGGGGCCAGGAGATGGGAAGGGATAGATAGGAAGGGGAAACAAAGGAGGAGGCAGCAGTGCTTGACAGGAAATGTACTCATTACCTTGCTCATGTAACTGTAGCCCCTCTGTATGTTATTTTCACAATAATAAAAAAAAGAAATATACTCATTACCTTACTCATGTAATTGTAACCCTTCTGTACGGTATTTTCACAATACAAAAATTAAAAATTAAAACAACAAAAGAGTATATAATAAAGCCACCAGCACCAGTGCTCATTGGAACACTATTCACCGTAGCCAAGGTATGGAGTCAGCCCATAACCCTCAATGGAAGAATGCATTAAGAAAATGTATATAAACTGAGTGTAGGTGGCTCATGTCTATTATCCTAACTACTCAGGAGACTAAGATCTGTGGGTCGTGGTTAGAAGCAAGCCTGGGAAGGATACTTCATGACAATCTTATACACAATAAACTATCAAAAAAGCCAGAATTGTAGTTGTGGCTCAAGTGGTTAAGTACTAATCTTCAGCAAAAGAGGCTCAGGCTTTAAATTAAAGCCCTAGGACAGGCACAAAACCACATTTTAAATATATACAATAGAATTATATTCATTCATTAGAAAGAATGATTTGGCTTCATTTGTTTAGAAATGGAAAGACCTGGGAAAAATTATGCTAAGTAAAGTAAATCAAGCCCACATAGACAGAGAATGAATGTTTTCTCTTATATGCAGAAGCTAGATTTTGCTTACGAACATGTAAGTAAATATGCTGGATGGTACATAAGTATATACATATGTATTAATTGACATAAGGTAGATTTCAGGGAGATTTTGCTTCGGGGGGTAATTGTGGAGGTGGGAGGGAAGGGATGGTAGGGGAAAAACAAAGGAGGAGGCAACAATGCTTGGTTAGAAATGTACTCATTACCTTGCTCATGTAACTGTAACCCCTCTGTACAGTATTTTCACAATAAAAAACATATTTTAAAAAAGCCCAAATCAATGCTCAACAAAATAAAACATCATGAAACAAGTACTCGAAAGGGGTGAGGTGGGGTAGAGGGAAAGAGTAGAGGAATGAAGAAGAATGGAGGAGAAAAATGCAGACAAGGATCAAATGTATCAAATAGTAAAAGAATATTCTGCAAAATTAAGAAGAGTGAGGGAAGGGCTGCGTAGGGAAGGGATGGGTGAGAATGTTGAAAGAGATGTTGTATCCATAAACTTCTTTGTTAAATGGCAACTTCTTTGTACAATTACTTAAAGATAATTTTTTAAGTCAAAAAATGGGCTAGGTTTTTTGTCCTAGAAACAGGAAAAATATGACTGAGGAATACAGATACCCAAGTAGCACAGAAGTCTTCACCAAATTCTGGCTCATACAGAATCTTCAAAATGACCACCTTTTGACTGAAGTAAATTAAGTGGCTCTGTTTTCATGGAATCAGAAAAGCCAGAAAATGTTTGCTATAGCAATATATCAATTATCTTAATATCAAAGATCACATCTTATATATTTTGATGTTTATTCCAGCCTCTACTATATTGATATTGTAAAAATTCTTGCATATTGTATAAATTAATGTATGACCAGCCACTTCCTCTAAGCAAATGTAACCACTGATATAGGAAAGAGATTACATTCTAAAACCGCCTTAATTATGTGTTCAGTGACTAATTTGACACTTTGAAACAGCTGTGCATACTAACCATACATATCATTCAGATAACAGATGGGTGCCCCTTCCCCCACTCCGTTAGAGAATCTGTATAGGCAGCTACAATACTGGAGAACTGGCTGTTTTGGTTACCTCATATTCCAGCTCTGTTGTTCTAAAGCGTTGTATAATAGGCCCTGGAATACATTGGTTATGATCTTTTCTACACATAGTAGTCAGTGTTTAGGAAGATGGAAATATCATAGGTAAAGGAAGACAATATATTTACTTTCAGACAGCAACCCCAGAGCAGGATAGTGAGTAAAAACATGGAGGTGAATGAAGGTGGTGGTAGTTCTGTTTTCTGCTATCTATCAATCTGCCTATCTATCTATCTACCTATCTATCTATCTATCTACCCATCTATCTACCTATCTATATATTCATCTATCTATCTATCTATCTACCTATCCATTCATTAACTTATTCATTTAGTACAAGTACTACACTAAATTGAACTTGACTTTACACTCTCACTCAGCTTTCCTCCAACTGGCTGATGCTCTACCACGTGAGCCATGCTTAACTTCTGGCTTTTGGCTGCTTCATTAGAGATAAGCATTTCTCTGATTTGTCTGCATGAGTTGGCTTTAAATTATGACCTTCAGCTGTCAGCCTTATGTGTAGCTGAGATTATTGGTGTAACAGCCTTCCCTTGTCTTTTAAATGGAGATTACTGCTTATAGAGCAGTTAACAGTATATCACTTCCCACAGTTACATCCTTTCTAAATCTGTACTAGTGGGTAGACTTATTAATGGGTTCAATAAAAGTTCAAATCTGCTAGTAACACATATATAAGCAATATGGTAAAATGTGTTGTGTTATTCCTCTACCTGTGACTGGTAAAAGTTCTGAGTTTAGGTAGCTATTAATAAATTTGTTTTTTTCTTCTGGTTGGTATTTGGGTATAAACTCTCATAACCTCTCACTTTCCGGGCAGATAATCTATCACTTAGGCCACAAACTCAGCCTTTATTTTTGCCTTTTCATCTTTTTTATTTTTGGGGGGGTGGGGTCTGGGGCCAGTCTAGAATCATGATCCTCCTGAAGTAAGACGCTACCAAGAATGGCTCATATATTAAGACAAAGTCTTCCTAACATTTTGCCTACATTAGTCAGGACCCATTCTTCATTTCCCAAGTAGCCAGAATATTGGAACAAGCCCCTGCATCTGGCCTCCTGCCCCTCCCCATCTTATATATATATATATATAATATGTATATGTATACATATATATGTATACATATATATAATATGAGGTATATATATGTATATATATATGTATATAATATGAGGTATATATTATATCTCATTTAATATATAAAAATACAAATACCTTTATGCACATATACATCTATACTTTAATGTACCTAGGTTAAACACCTGGAAAAGAAAGTGTGTGGGCACATTCTTATATTAATCCTTATAGACAAGTACTCATGTTCAGTTAAACCAAACACTATTTACACTGGTACAAAATTCAGAAATAATTCTATTGGAAAGAAAATTACTGTTAGCTTAGTTCCTAGGGAATATGAAATAATCTTTATATACCAAATAGTCATTTGATGGATGTTGGAAAAATTGCATGTCTGCCCAAGTATACCAGAGGAAAATATAAAGTAAATTTTATTTGAGCAAATCACCACAAATACCTCTGGATTTCTCTGAACTAAGAGCTCCAGTCTCCATTTCTTCATGTTTTCTAGTTAGATAATAGTGCTGAGTATTTATAGGTTTCCTTATATAACTGTAGCTGAATCCATTTTTCTTGTCAGAATAGTTTATTTTCTGTCCCTGCTCCTGTTTTCCTTGAATTTTAGTATTGGATTTACTGACTTTACTGTGGTTCTACTCTTTTTTTATAGAACCATATTCCTCAAGTTCAATTTATTTTTAAGTTAGGTACTTTATGTGTCCATTCCCTTTAGAGCTCTAAAAACGAATGTGTATTATTGACCAGATAAAGCTATTAAAGTAACGATTATGAAATTTATTTTTAGGACCTTGGTCACCTTAATGACTCTTTAGGGCTTAAGATATGCTCAGTGTAGCCAGCACTATAAACTGGGAGGTTTGGCCTGGGATTATTACATTTACTCTCACCCTGCTCAATCAGAATTCTTGCAATCTAGCACACTGCATTCGGTACTATTCTCTCTAATTATATAAGGAACAACAATGGTTTAAGCCTCTAACTTAAGAATTTTTGTCTTAGACTCTGTACCTTGGGCAGCTCCTTTTTTCACACATTCTTTTTCTTGCTCTCTGTTAGTCTTTGTTATTCCTCAGCTAATATTTTTGTTGCATTTTTGAGACCTATGAAGAAAAGTAACTACATTATCTACTTTAAGCTGCACCATTAGCAAACATATCCTTGTTTAAAATTAGCACATGTTAATAACACAAGGAACTTCACTGTGATAATTCTTTTTATGCACATAGTATACTCTGAAGTTATATGATACTCCCTTTCTATATTTACTCTCCCTGCTACCTCCTCTTTTTTTCAGTGTTCAATGTACTTCATTATTCATATATATATGAATAGATGTTGCATCATGATGAAGCTTGTCATATCTCACTAAACATGATAATTTCCTGTTCTACATGTTTTTCTATAAATGGCATATTTTTGTTTTCCTTTATGGCTGTGTAATATAAAGTTGTGTGTATGTGTTTATGTGTATGCATGTAAATAAACAAATATAATATTTTATTTATCCAGTTACCAGTTTTGAGGCACCTTGGATGATTCCAAAATTTGACAATTGTGAACATAGCTACAGTAAACATGACTATGCAAGCATCTCTCTCGTATACTGTTCTATACTCATCTGGATATTTGCCTAAATATGGTATGGAAGTGTCATAAAGGTCTATTTTTAGCTTTTTGGTGGAATCTTCATATTGATTTCCCTAGTGAATGTAGTAGTTTGCATCCTTTCAATAGTATATGAGGGTTCCTTTTCCCTGACTCCTCTCCAGCATTTTGTTTTGTTTTGTTTTCTGGAAGCAATCATAGATTCTTCATTTATTTTTGACTTAGCAATGCCATTCTATCTTGTTGCTTTAATGTTCCCTTTGCTCTTATAATTTGTTTTTAAAGATTTTTTTTATCATCTTTAAGTAGTTGCACTAAGGAATTGCCAGTCAACAAAGTAGTTCATGCACACAATTTCTGTTGATCAATGTCAACCCTTGCAAATTCTCTCCCATCCCTTCCAACCTACCCCTTCCCTCATTTTTCTTATTTTTGCAGGATTGCATTGCATTTTTTACTGCATTCTCCCCACCTTCCTCTCATCATTTCTCTACACACCTCCCCTTGACTCCACCTCTTCCCTTTTAAGTACCTATGTCCTGGTGTTTATTTTGTTGACATATGATTTAGCCTTCTTATATAGCCAGTGCTTCATTGAGCTATAATCTACATATTAACAAACGGCTGCACTTCTCCATTAGGACCTCACAAGTTCATCTACAACAAATCTGCCTGGAGAGGCAAGAAATCCAGTGTGCAGTACAGAGATGCTTCAGTTGAAGAAGAATGGTCTGAATGCAGAAACCCAATCCATGCTGTCTGTATGTCTTACATGCTGCTCAAAAACCAACACTTGCATGTGTGCTGATTCAGTTGAAAACTGCTGGTAGGGACCATGCCAGTTGTTGCAATTACTGCCAAACTTAGCTCCAGGTTGCCAGTAAAATTTTATTGCAACCATTTGAAATCCTTGAGAGCTCAGGAAATCATGCAATCATTTGAACAATGGTGCATATTCAGGGAAAGATGAGGTATGTTTGAGAAAGGATGCTCCTGGTTTGTGATACAAGTGGAAATCACTGTTTTGTGATGTAATTTTTTTCATTTTGAAGCAACTAGTATGTCCTCAGACTTCACCTAAGCATGCAAAAGAGCCATGTTAATACCCATAGAGTATAATATCCACTGTACAAATAAAAATTTAACCATATCCCAACTTTCTAGTCCTTGGAAGATTTCCTTAACTAGTAATTCTTTTCTAGAGAAAAAATTGCTTTTCTGAATTGTATATGCTTTAATGAGGATATTTCCCCAATCCAGTCCCCTTCACTCCCCATCATCATGAATGCTTTAATAATAGTTATGCTGAACTGGCTTCATCATTGCTTGAAGTGGAAAACATTGAGGATACATTTTCGCTTAAAGAATGAATGAATTGCTGTTACAATCTCTGGACAAGGCATCATTTGATGCATTAGGAAATCATGGACAATTTGACAATCAAAAGGTGTTTACTGGATGTTTCCTTAATTATTTGCAACCTAATACAAACTTGCAGGTGATGAGAATCTGTTTCTGATTGTTAAAAGTGGTTAATGAATCCGAGAGCATCTGGTTGTGCCTTGTGCAGTATTTTTCTCTTCTTTTTATTTCATGATTATTTAAAGGTACAAGAGGTAACTTTTACCCAGAGGCAGTTGGCTGAAGATGGATCCTACCATTCAGACAGCAAAAATCCAGCTCAGTGATGCCATTCAATCCATTCTTGCATGTTTATTATTGCCCAGAATACACCTGCAAGAACACTGCAATCATTCCTTCCCTGAGGGCTACTGATATACTTGCAGATTTTTTTAACTTACTCCACTTTGCTTAAGAATGTTTAATTATTGGGAAAATAATTTAATAATCAACTGCACTTAATGCTCTGTACATGGGTGGCTACAATTGAAATAGAGGGAACCTGGATTTAATAATAAACATTTAATCCTGAGTATAAAACTCTTATTAACCCACTATTTATCTATGTATGTTTTCATTTATTATTTATGTTTGTGTTCACAAAACAGGACACCATGGGTTAAATATTCCTCTTTTTGTCCAATTGTTAATGTAGGTTATTTCTCATATTATATATTTCAGGCAAAATAAAATAATCCTAAATTAATTTAATGCTTCTAAAGACAAAGGCTTTACAAAAGAATGCCTTTCAGATTTATGAAATAAAACAAATGTGATATCTGTTATAAAAGTAGGATTATTTGCAAATAATCCTATTTGCTTCTATAGACATCTAATCTTCAAGAAGGGAGGTAAAAATTAGAATGTAAGAAAAACACCCTCTTCAGTAAATGGTGCTGGCAAAATTGGTTAACTACTTATAGAAAACTACAGCTAGATCCTTATATATCACCCTGAACCAGAATCAACTCCAAATGGATCAAAGAACTTGGAGTCAAAGGAGACACTCTGAAAACATTGTAGGATGGAATAGGAGAAACCCTAGGTCTCCTTGGCACAGGCTGAAATTTTCTTAATAGAGATCCAGAAACACAACAAATCAAAGAAAGGTTGGACAAACGGGATTGCATGAAATTGCAGAACTTCTGCATGGCAAAGGACATAGTTAGCAAGATCAATAGAAAGCCCACGTATTGGGAGAAGATCTTCTGTAGCTATACAACAGACAAGGGTCTCATATCTAAAGTATACCTTGAACTGAAAAAATTAAATCCCCCAACAACAAACCTTCAAAGAAACAACTGCCCAATAAATAAGTGGCTAAAGACTTACAGAGAAACTTGTCTGTTTCTCATGATTTCTTGATACATGACATACATTAACATTAAAATCTTAAAGTTCATTGTATTGTTTTAAAAATCTGTTGGAGTTGCACAAAGTAAATCTGGCCTCTAGAATGGATTTTCTTTCTTTCTTTTAAAAAAATAGTGTATATTATTTGTAATGGCCTGGACATGAGTCCACCATGAAATTTCTTTTTTTAGATTGACTTTTTTATTGCTATCATAAAGGTGATGTACTGAGTGGTTACAATTACGTAAGTCAAGTAATGAGTACATTTTTTTAACAGTGCCATCCCTTCCCTTCTTTCCTCCCAGTTTTTTCTTCCCACCCCCAACAACTTGTATAGTTCATTTTCAGTCTAGTGTCTACTGAGTATCACTGCTGCATTTGTTTACCCTTTATCCTACCATTTCTGTTCTTCCCCCTTATCCTCCTTGTGAACAGTAGCACAATAAACAAAGTGAAGCTGTTTCCTTGAAAGCTTTTCTTTGAGTTTCTTTTCCTTTGGATTACCTAGTATGGCATAGCTGGAGCACATGGGAGTTCTGTATGTGTATATGTGTGTGTGTGTGTGTGTGTGTGTGTGTGTGTGTGTAATCTCCATAGTTTTTATATACTGACTATACTAAATTACATTCTCAACAGTGTGTGAGAACTTGACCTCTCCACATCCTTGACACTACTTAATTTATTTTGCATGTCTTTTGCTGATATATTTTATTATTGTTTTGAAATACATCTTCCTAATGTTTAATGATGCTCAGTATTCTTTATCTTTCAGCTATTTGTATGTCTTGTTTTTGTTTACCCATAGCTCAGGTTGTCCTGGATGTGCTTTTGTATCCCAGGCTACAAAGTTATGATCTACCTATTTCCAGCTCCTGAGTGTTGGGATTATAGGCACATACAATTATATTTGACTTTATGTTTACTTTATAGGATAGAAAGTATATTTTATGTTCTTTGTTCTTTTTTATTTTCTTTTTCACTGATAAGTTAATCTATTCATATATATATATATATATATATATATATATATTTTTTTTTTGTCAGTCGTGGGGTTTGAACTCTTGCCCTGGGAGCTATCCCTCAGCTCTTCAGCTCAAAGCTAGCATTCTACCACTTCAACCACAGCGCCATTTCCGGTTTTCTAGTGGTTTATTGGAGATAAGAGTCTCATGGATTTTCCTGCCGGGCTGGCTTTGAACCAAGGTCCTCAGATCTCAGCCTCCTGAGTAGCTAGGATTACAGGCATGAGCCACCGGTGCCTGGCTATTTATATATTCTTTATTCTTTGTAAGAAATATAGTTTGCAAGTACTCACCCATTGTGTGGCCTCTTCACTCTCTTAGTGTCCACCAAAACTCTTGCCCTAGTATAATTTACTTACAATTATACTATTATAACTTACTTTCCCATTCCCCATTCCCCACCTTTCTTCAGCCTGTGGTAACTACCCTTTTCCTGTCCGCATCAAATAGTGTTTCTTCCCACTATGAGTGAGATCTTGAAGTGCTTTTCTTTCTGTTCCTGGTTTATTGCTTGACAAATCTTCTCCAGCGTTACATTGTATAAACTATAATCTTTGCTTATCTTCCATGGTAAGAAGATACTGCAATTATTCATTACACATTTGATATCTGTTCCCCAGTCACTAAAACACTTGATTAAATAACACTGACAGCTTACAATAATTGCAATCATATAAGCACAAATAAATTAGTTGTTTGTGGTTCCTAAGCATTCTGATACCATTAGCCTGGGGAAAAAAACACTCCTCTATCCTATAATGATTTTGGCTGGGTTAAGAATATTAATTTAGGTTGGCACCCATGGCTGATGCCTGTTATCTTACCTACTCAGCAGGCTGAGACCTGAGGATTGTGGTTCAAAGCCAGCCTGTAGATGAAAGTTCATGAGATTTATATCTCCAGTAAAACACCAAAAGAGGTGGAACTGGAGGTGTGGCTCAAGTAGTAGAGTACTAGCCTTTAATACAAAAGTTCAGGGACAGCATCCACGTCTTGAGTTCAAACCCTTGGAGTGACACCAAAAGCTAAAAAGACTAGGACATGAGAAATTATAGAACACTCTTGTCATTCTCACAGTAAGACCAAAGAAAGATATTTCTAAAGAGGATCACAAAGACTCAATAGCTATGTGCGTATGAATATATAAAATGATATGTAACAAAATGAACTCCAGCAAATGGAAGCAAGTGGTTTTGTTGGTTTTGCTTTTCTTTTTGTCTTCCTTTGTTGCTGTTTTTGTTTTCTGTACCTTTTGTCTTATTTGTAAGTTTATCTGTTTTGAGACAGATACGAAGAGAGCACAGGAATGGTGGAGTAAACTGTAGACAAATACAACAGAGATCCTCACTAGACACTATATTGAAAATGAATTATAAAACTTGTGGGTGGTAATGAGAGGGGAAAACTGGGACAAATCTAGGGAAAGAATGATACTATTAAAAAAGAAATGTACTCATTAACTGCCTTATGTAACTATAACCCCTTAGTATAACACATTTACAATAATAATAAAAAAAGCTTGAATAAAAATGAAAAAGATCAAAATAGAAAAAAAGAATATTAATTTATGTGCATCTACATAAGGTAAGGATACATTGCTGTTAGCTTTTAAGTAACTAAAATGCTGTCTTGTTTACTTATGTATTCATAATAGTTATTGTTTTAGATGCTATTGTTTTAATCTGTCCATCAATATAAATCAAATGGAAAATTCATAATTATTTTTACAGATGAAGAAACTGAGGCTAAGAATGAGCACCCAATTTCTTCAGGACAGAATTATAAAAAAAGCATTTGTAGTTTAGTCCCCAGTGCTACATGAAAGCAAATCCCATGCTCTTCACTATTATGCTGTTGCCCCCCATCAAGGTCAACAATTAAGTGTTGGCTATATACCAGGCATATCACATTTATATATGCAATATTATTTACATTAATTAATAATATTTATTTGTTACATATTTTATTAAGTTTGAACTTACAAGTAATGTTATCAAAAGAAAAGATGTTCAGATATACATATTACATTAAATATATTCTTGTCTTTCTAAGTGCTAGTTAATTTGCTAAATCAGGGTTAAAGCTATGGCTGATCAAAAATGGAAATAAGAAAATAATAATTTGCAGTTTTCTAAATGTATTCATATACACATTCATTTCTACAAATTAATAGGTAAACATTTTAAAATAAGGACTATAAGGAATTATCTAAATTATTTTCTTGAAGTTTGTTTTTTTGTACATTATCCCAATTTTACTCTCTTTATTGCATTGATACTTTCAGCTGAGAAGTTTACTTTGCATTTACAATAAAGCCCCCTTAAATCATGCAACTCTAAATTCTTTCTGGAATAACAATTTGAGGATGGTGCAGTGTAAGTGCTCCCTGGGTGACTATCTTAATTTTCACAAATAGTATCAATGATGACAATGGATTTGAGTGTTATTTCTAAGATTTAATCATGTCATAATTAAACACCCAGAAGGGAAATGTACATGGCTATCCTAGGCCATGGAGCCAAATGAAAACAGCTCCTGTTATTTTTCAGATGAGTTAACCAATGTGTTTGCCAACTCCTCCCACACCTCCTCACCCACTCACTACAGTTTACATTATATGCTGGTAAAACTACATGATGAAAAGAAAAACATCTTATTAGAATAGGCCTTCAATTTCTGTTTCATCTTGTTCCTTCACAGCTGTTTGTGAAAATGGCTGCCTCAACACTTGAACTTGTATCATTTAAAATCATAAAGGGATCCAAGTAAGGGTTTTAAAGAAGAACCATTTTAATATGAAGTACATACTGTAGGATTATCTCAATGGTTTTCACATACTTATCAAAGAAATTTTGACTAACATTAGAAATATCAAATCTCACATAAATAAATGAAAAATATGAAAATGAAAATAACTGATATTGGTCAAAATAAATAATTTAGATGAACCATACTTTTAATAAATGTAAATTCAGTTCATATTCAGAGTGAAACTCTCTCACAAGACAAAATATAATTGAATGCTATAGATATATGTAAAATATACAAATATATACATACAATATAATTGTATAAGTACATATATATGCATATGTGTATGTACATATATTAATCTGCATACACATATATACAGATTAACAAGACAAAATTTTGTCAAATTTTTACTATTTTGAATAATTAACTGTAAGATGGTTTCATATTTTAAAAATCTCTAGCATTTGAAGCAGATTAAAATGATCATCACAGTGGATAAAATATTTTAAAAGTTCCAGCCCAAAATTACTGAAATGTTATATTATTCATTTAAACTATTTATAAATATGACTGGTAAACTATTACTGTAACTTTGACAGACAAATTCTATGTCAAGTATTAAAATGTTCATTTTTAATGTTTAAAGTATTTACATTGCTATTGAAAATGTTCAGTAGGTGATCACATAATAATTACCACATGATTTTACATTATATCATAAAGATAAGGTTAGATGTAAATTTATTTCTCATTTTATATTAGTTCATATTACTTAAAGGAATATATTGAAATTACAAAATCATAGTTATTTTGTAGTATTAATGAAAGTGCTATCCAACTTAAACATCTTGCTTGTAATTTTTGAAAATAAATTTATTAAGCTTTAAATGTACTACATCATCCCTATTGAAAAGATTTCATTGAATCCTATTGCAAAGACACTTTTAACATCCATAGTCAAATAAAATTTTGAATTGGGCACAGTGGGTCAAGCCTATAATCCTAGCTACTTGGGAGGCAATGATTGTGGGATTGAGATTCAAAGCAATCTTAGGCCTAAAATTTCATGAGATTCCATCTTAACCAATGACTAGGCATGATGGTGTAGGCCTGCTCTCTTAGCTACAGTGGAAGTACTATGATTAATGCAGTCACATTCATAAGCCAATGCCATTTAAAGAGGCAAACATAAGTAGGAGAATTGCAGCCCACAAGAAAGCAGAGAAAGGTTAAGAAGACATCTTGAGTAGGAATTCCAAGAGCAGAGATCAGGGAAGGTAGCATTGAGAAGATGCCTTTCCAGCTATGAACTGAAGACAATATGGGGATATGTCTCAACAGAGAAACAATTTGTGTGTCTGTGTATGTGTGTGTGTGATCTAATAGAGATAAATAAAGAGCATTCAAGTTCATTAAGTGTTTATTCTTCCATTTGTGTTCATCTTGATCATCTATGTTCTGATTAGTTCTGTTTCTGTCACTAGCTAGCTGGGAAAACCACATTCCATATTAGTTCATATCCATTTCAATTTCTCCATCTGAATTCTCATTTTTTTCTTTATTCTGAATTACATTACTTTATTTTGCTCGAAGACTGTGTAGTGTACTTTCTGGGTATGTTAACACTGTGTAGATACTCTCTGAAGCCCAGACAGTATAATATATATATATATATATTCAGTAGGAATGAAATTTCAGGAAAGCCCAACATTTAAAAAGTGATATCATTAGTATTTTTATTTGCATACATCCAACTTAGGCTCCATTCCATTGACTATTTAACTTTGGGGACAGCAGTACTTCTAATTCCTTGTAATTACTTCAAGTAAATGAGTATCTTGATATCAGTTAATCATTGCAAAACTCTCTCCACTATCGTAGGCTTCTAACAAGATTAATAAATTGTGTGCTAAGATATGTATTCAAAAGATTTTTTTTCTTTCATGCGATTGTTTCTAATACATTTATAAGATTATTTCTTTGTGCTTTGTATGTCCTTCCCCCACAGTATAACCCCTGCTTTCACTGTATTTGATGTCGGTATAATTTGTGGAGGGAAAGGGGAAAAACAAATCGTTTAAATAGGGATACAGGTGGACCCATTGCAACAATGAGATGTACAAGTCGTTATGTCCAAAGCGAACTTTACAACTTTGGTGTGGGGGGAGGGGGAGAGCGGGGAGTATTGGGTGGGGAGGTGGGGGGAGCATGGGAAGGGATGGGAAGGGAAAGGAGGAGGCTACAATGCTTGATAAGAAATGTACTCATTATCTTGCCCATGTAATTGTAACCTCTCTGTACAGTATTTTCACAATAAAAAAAATAAATTGTGTGCTAAATTCTTGCAGATCCTCGGGCAAGTGAACGGGTTCCTTCATTATCTCAGCCTATGATTTTTGATGAACACTTTCTGGTTTCATAGCCTTCTGACTGAAGTAACTTTACTAGTGAGGTAAGTCTGTCATATACATACTTGAAACCAACATGGGATTCATGGAAACAAGCACAGGAAAGTGAGGAACTCTCAGCATTCTTTTCAGGGCACAGATTCTACTACTATGCATATCTTATAAGGAGACACATCCTGGAAAATATGTGTACACTAATAACATTAATAACTACAGGCCATTTCAATGAAATATGCCGTATGGAAGTAAATAGTATTTTTTTGGTCCAGATACCATAACAATGAAGCATTTAAGAAAAATTATGTATATATACACATATATGTAAATACTTACTATATTGGCAGTTTCTTCCCATAAATTCTCCTGGGCATTCACAGGAATAATTGGCAACAAGGTCTGTACATATTCCACCATTTTTACAAGGCTCTGCTTCACATTCATTTATATCTGAATAAAACAAAGGAAGGGAGAATTATTGGTTAAAAATTACTAGCTATTAAGACAATTATAATTGTTGGTTAAAATTGTTATATATTAAGATGAAAAGGTATTAGAGCATTTGATTAGTTTTAAATGAAAAAGTCTGAGTAATCATATTCCTTTCAATGTGTGTATACACATAACAATAATATGGATGCTACAAAAACAAACATTTATAAAAAATCAAAGTAACATAATTTCAAATAGAATCAAAAATCCATATGATAGGAAGACCAACAGATCCAAACTATTTTACAATTCTGGAAATAAATAAAATAAATATGAGCAATTTGGGAAAATATTCAGCATTTCCTTAGAATTAAATCAAACAAATTAACTCTGATAGGGAGATGAATTGGTTTCACTTACATGATCTAGAAACCACCCTGCAGCAACAACTGACAATTAACACTGACTCATTTCATCTTAATTCATTAAAATTCTAACTGACAGAGATGTTTTAGTTTCTAAATAGTTCGCTTTTGATGAATATGATGAGAAGCAAATTAGATTTAATAGCTAACGCTTGTTATATGCAAAGCATAATAAATGTAAATGATGATCACTTCCTAATCTCATTCTCCAGCTTCTAAAGTTAGGGTGACTAAAAAGGCTTACCTTACAAACACACTTTATGTATACTACAGAAAATCATGTAAAATATAAACCAAAGTATTGTAATTTCATTGTCAATTGAACAACATAAAAATGAGTATAGTTTTTGAATGCAAAGAGAAGTGAACAAACCTGGCAAATCTCAGTTACTAGCACTTATAAGTCATTCCTTCTATGCAGAGCACAACACTAGGTCTTTAAAATACCCCACTCCACTTCAAGACCACTGATACCCTATCATTATTTCCTGATAAAAGTCTAACAAAAGAAAAATACATGACCTAAAAATGTATTTCATATTTTAACATTTTTTTTGAAAATTTTATTGTCAAGATGATATACAGAGGGGTTACAGTGACATGAGCAAGGTAGTGATTACATTTCTTGTCTAACTTGTTACCTGATTATTCTCCCTCTTTTCTGTCCCTCCCACCAATCCTCCACAAGTCGTACAGATCATTTCCAACATATTGTCTTGTGAACATCACTGTTGCATAGGTTCCCCCTTTGTCCTTTGTCTCACCATTTTGTTGTTCCCCTTTCCTTCCCTAGTTCAAATAAATATATACAAAATACCCAAGGTACCAAAATTGAATACAGTGACAACAGGGGATAAAACATAGGGGGAAACACAAAATAAAAAAGAAATCACATTGGGAACAACAACAAAGAAAAAATTCTTGTGTCTATGTCTTGAAGTCCATTTTGCTTAGCATCATCTTATATGGTATGTATGTAGCTCCTGAGCTATTCTACTCACCTAATAAGTTTATTCTAGATGTATACTAATTATTACAAATAAGGGACACCATGGACCTAGGTTTCTTTGACTTACTTCACTTAATATGATTTTTTCCAAGTTCTTCCATTTTGTTATAAATTGGCTGGTGTCGTTCTTCCTGATGGAAGCATATTTCTAATACACTATATCAAAAAGGATTTCTGAAATCTTATACAGGACAGTTGCTTAAAGTAGAATGGATACTACATTATCTTTATGCTAAGACCAAACTAAGTAGTAGAAACCTGTCTATCTGTCTTTTCTTTCAACTTTTATTTTGTGTACAGTTTCTCTTCCTTGCAACCAGACTCTCCACCCATTATAAAATGTTTGCCTTGGGATGTCTGGAAAAACTTTTTATGCAGATTGTGGTTTTCTCTAAGGCACTTCTTTTCTGTTTTTTTTTGTTTCTATTTGTCCCAACTTGGGATTACAAACCATTCATGATTGTGTTCAGAAGCAATTTAAACAATTTGAACCTTTTTTGAATGTCAAATACTAGTTTAAACTCAGTATCTGATAATTACTAAAAATTACTATATGCTGTAAATCATTCTACGTTATAACAGACCCCTAAATATTTGATATTAAAATGTCCAGTAAAATAGAGAAGGAGAAGGAAATGAAGAGAGGGAAGGAGAGAAAGGAATAAGAGAAGGCAAGAAGGATAAACTAGAAAAAAGTAAAAATTCTTATTTATGTATCAATCCAATGAAATATTCAATTATTTTAGATCTTACCAAAATTTTGCTTGATTTTATTTATTTTTTATTTATTTTTCTTTTTTGGGTCTGGTCGTAGGGCCTGAACTCTGGGCCTGGGCGCTGTCCCTCAGCTCTTCAGCTCAAGGCTAGCACTCTACCACTTGTGCCACAGCACCACTTCTGGCTTTTTTTCTTTTTCTGCTTATGTGGTGCTGAGGAATCGAACCCAGGGTCTCATGCATGCAAGGCAAACACTCTACCACTGAGCCACCTTCCCAACCCCTAAAGAAAACACTGTGCTGCTTATTTTGTGGCCAATTCAATACAGTGGTATGCTTTAAATATACTGCAATATGCCTCTCCTGTCTTTCCTGAACCATGTCTACTAAATTGACTAGTTGTTTCTGAATAGAGCATTTTATTGCTGGATTGGCAAGGCTCCTTTTGGATTAATGGCAGAATGGTGATGGCGTATTTCTAAGGGAGCCAGAGTGAATCACATATTTGAATACAAGGTGGTAGATTTAAGGACAGAAGCATCCTTTTTGGAGAAGACAATGTGAAGAGGAGTGCTGGCTCTTAAATCTGAGGATGTAGATAAGGGACCAGATTTTCATCAATCCGTAGTGCCCATTGAAAGAGCAAGCTCTTAGCTTTCCGAGCAAGAGGGGAATTTTTTTAAATAAGATTTTTATTGTGAAAATAATGTACAGAGGAGGGGTTGCAGTTACATGAGAAAGGTAATGAGTACATTTCTTATTAAGCATTGTTATTTCCTCCTTTGTTTTTCCCCTAGCATCCCAAGATGGGAAATTTTCTCCTTGCTTCTTCCATTTTTTAAAGGACCTAAGGTAAACAAAGTTCTGTAGATGTAAGAATGAGCAGCATGTTAGGACACTCACTTTCCAAGATTTGATATTCAGAGGTGGAACATATAATTCAATTTTCAGGCAGGAAGTACTGGGATTTTTTTTCTTTCATTTTAAAAATCGAACTACAACACAAACTCAAATTCTGCTCTTATTACTTTGAAATTTTAATGGAAGAACACTTTCATAGTCAGTAATGCAAGAGAACAACCAAAAGGTATACGTGCTATTAATGGTAGGCAGGCACTGCCATTTGTCACTTCCATAAATCTTTCAGTTATTTGCATAATAAATAAATCATTATAATATGTGATGTGAAATTTATTTCATCAGGCTGGTACATTATAATTATGGACACCTTATTCTAAAAAGCAACAACTTTCCCTAGAATTTAGCATGAGGTGTGCTGGACAAGAATTGTATTTGCTCAGAGGGAAGTGTTTCAAACATTGTTTCAATTATTTTCTTGATACTTGAAGTCTACCTAAATCTCGACTAGCAAAATGAAATTGTTATTTTAGATGAATTATATTGTTCAATAGCAAAATTACTTATCATATCATGTGCAGGCCCAGAGAACAGATACAAACCACACAGAAGCTCTTATGTATTAGTATAATGCAAATCTTTTAGTGGTTAAGGCTGTTTGCTTGTGATTAACACTGCAAGCAATTTAAGTGGAAACTGACCTCAATTTGTATAAATCATGTTTAATTAAAGGCTAGATATAAATGTTCACAGAATGTAATGTGATGAAATGAAAATTAAACAACCCTGTAATACATCACATCCATTTCTTGTCACAGTTCATATCATTATCATTTTCAGGAAAAAAGTCAACATCTATTTTAAATGTAGTGAAACATATTGGATACACAATAGGTTTTATCTAAAAAAAAGTTGAAATAGGAAGTGGAACTGTAGCTCAAGTGGTAGAGCGCTCATGTTGAGCTGAAGAGCTGAGGTACAACCCCCTATGCCCAGAGTTCAAGCCCCATGACTGACAAAAAAAAAGTTGAAATAGCATTCCTTAGGTAAAATAAGAATAATATATTGCTAAATTTATAATTTATATATATATATATATAAGATCATCTATTATTTTTGAAATACTATTCTCAGTGCCTTTCTCATTACAAATCTTTAGCTACAATGAACCTCTGAGTATAATGAAGGCAGATTGCTGAGTTCTAACATACTAATTTGCTTACCACAATGTGGTGTCCTTGAGGAATACTGACCAGTACACACATTTCCTAATTTCATCTCATAACTGACTCCTCCTAGTCTGACTGCTGTTTGACCATTAAAAAAAAATGGTGAAACAAGAAGGAAAAAGAAGCTATGCCAGGGCTGGGAAGTTAGCTCACTGGTAAAGCGCTTGTCTTGCATGCATGAGGCCCTGGGTTCGATTCCTCAGCACCACATAAGCCAAAAAGAAAAAAAAATGGCACTGTGGCTCAAGTGGTAGAGTGCTAGCCTTGAGCTGAAGAGCTGAGGGACAGCGCCCAGGCCCAGAGTTCAAGCCCCATGACCGGGCCCCCGCCTCCCCTCCTCTCCAAAAAAAATAGAAGCTATGCCAAAACAAACAATTCTGTTTATCTGGAATGAGAATAGAGACATTCTCTAGATGGATTCCTTAGCTCTTGCCTCTGTTGCAACTAATCAAACACATGTATTTGTTTTACTTGAATAATTTAAGACATAGTCTTTATCATTATGTTGCACTTAGTTTATTATCTGAAAGTTTGTAATGGCTGGTAGTCTACCATTTCCTGCATGATTTTTTTTTCCTATTGAGAAAAAGGTCTACATATCCACATTTCAGGGATGTACTATTAGAACTTCTTTTGCAATTGACAAATCACAAAACTATTATATAAGATCCACTTGAATATTCATCCTTTAGGAAGTCTACTTTTATATATCAGCACCCTGAAATTTATTGAGTAAATTTCTTTGGCAAACCTTTTATTTTGCAAACTGAGCCTCAAAGCCTGAGAAAGTGACCTTAGCATGTGAAGTTGTCTAAAAGTTTTTGAAAATTAAACTTTCATTTGGTGGTGTCTTATATGTGCTTTTAAAACAATGGACTGCGTGGGAAGACTTTCTTGAAAGGCACAGCAATGATGTTTCATCTTCCCAGATAATTCATTTTAAATGCTCAGTAGTTTCCTTCTTCTTTTCTTTTATTTAAGTTAATTCTTTTATTTTTATTATCCTTAAGTAGTTGTTTAAGTAGTTTTTTAAAGGGATTTCAGTTCAACATGTTTCTGAGGGATTTCAGTTCAACATGTCAGTACAACATGTTTCTGAGTAGAAAGCATCTAAATCAATGGAACTCCTTCTATCATTCTCCTCCACCCTTGACCACCCTATCTATACCCTTAATTTATCTAGTTCCATTTCAAACATATGTACATTGAATATTATAACTGTACTCACCTAACTTTCTTCTCTCCATTCATCTACCCTCCCTTTGATCTCACCCCTTTTTAATTCTAGCTTGTTGGAGATGAAAACTCATTAAATAATTCATTCAAACTTGTATTTGCTCTGTGCAGAATAGAGATCAGTAGTTTGTATTCTTGGGCCATCATTTCCCTAATTTATTCGTTGATTTTTTTTCAGACGTCTTCAGTGGATGACAGAATTCCAGTAGTTTACAAACACAGTTTAGAAATACAGCATTTTAAGTATTGTTTGTATAAAAGATTAAAACATTCAGCCCTTCTATGGACAGACATTTTTACTTACTCTTTTCTTCATAAGCCTATCTCTCTCTTTTAGATTCCAGGAACACAATTATTAAGAAGATACATTTGTTTCTGGGTGAGCCTCCTCAATTATTATAAAGATAACATAGTAGTAGCTTTTACTTTCATTTTTTCAAAGACAGTTTTTTGAATTACCTATTCCTTTCCATTGGACTATTTTTTTCTCCTTTTAATATTGTTATTGACTGCTAATTAGCTAAGAAGAGCTTATTTCAAGAGCCTAATTTTTGATCCTTAAAAACTCAACTTCCCTAGGCTCTCCTTAAGCTGTTAAATATTCTACATCCTCCCATGAGTGATTGCCTTTTAAATTTTGACCTTTCATATTTTTTCTTATCAAAACCTACAATTTTTTTCAGTTCCTCTTTCAAGTCTGATGACTTCATGATGAATTTCTAGGAATTCTGTTCCTCTACTCAGATGTTGAATTTCACTGTGCCTTAAATAGAATTACCTTGAGGATTTGCCAGTCATTCCTGGTACCAGCTCAAAATATTTTTAATCATGTAGACTTGAACTCTCTTTTGGTCTGGCTTACTAGTAATTCATTTTAAAGTAGAAAATTAAAATCAGAATTCTTCAATCAGAACTCATCACACATGAGCATTTTATAATGGCTCATTAGTGGTTTTCATTTTCTAAAAATGTTACTGAATATAAGTGCCATGTCCAACAGGCTTTTACCAATAATTCAAAGATCATACATATCTCTGTCTTAGCATTTCATCTCTTACTTAGTGATCTCAATTAATGTGAAAACATCTCTTACACTACTATAAAGGCAGTATCTGTCCAAATTCTCTGGGATGCTTCTAGTAGGGCTTTTTGCCTACAATCTGGTATTTGGCAAGTAACACAACATAGTTATTCCAATGGATTTCTACAGTCAGAAGCAGGACAGGAGCAGGGCTAAGGGAGGGGTAATTTGAAACATGTCATATCTCTGTAATTTGAATATTCAACAACTTGAAAACTATTTATGAATACAAGACACATTGAAAACATATAATGGAAGCCAAAAATAATAATTGTCTTCTTTGGTGAAAATTTTTAAAAATGAAAAATTATCTCAATGTATGTTATCACAGTAACATTTAGGATTTTGTTTATTAATAAATATTCTTTGATTGGCAAGAAAGAACCAAGAATATTGATATCTAATGTAAGTATCAAATATATTCTGTAAGCACAAGTTCTCTAGTCTCAAACATATGGCTTAGTTTTTCTTAAAATGATTCCCTTACAGAAAATAATAGAGATGGAACAATGTTTTATTGCTTGTTTTGTTGTTTATGTTGTCCTGTTGGAAATTGGATCTAGCACCTCATGCAAACTAAGCAAAGACTCTACAATTCGACTACCCCCTAGCAAACGTTTATTTTAAAGTTGAAGCATTAAAACACATTAATAAAAGTTCTGCACTTAGAAACGCTGATTTACATAGTTTTGAGTGGCACAATAGCAGTAATATTGTTTTAAAAGGAATTCAGATAATTGTGAAAGGCAGGAAGGATGGCAAATGCTTAAGAAAACTTAAGCTTATAATAATCATTTATCTATCTTCCATTCATCATCCATCCATCCATTGGTCAATTCACCTTTGGTTCCATGTCCAGTGCTAAGAATACAAAGGTTAAGATGCCATAGTTCCTTATTTTTGCAAGGCTCTTAGAGTGAAGGTACAGACAAAGGGATAAATAATCAGTCATAATGAAAAGTGGCAAGTGCCACATCAGGAAAATATCGTGTCTCAAAAACAAACAAACAAAAAAACAAAACAAACTCCAAATACTTAAAGTTAAATCAGTCAAGCAGTTAGGAACATTGAGATTTAGAAGGGCCTAGCAGACTAAAAAATCTTTGAAGTTACATGGAAGAATAAATAATTCACTCTAAATTGTCTACAATACACTATGTTGAAAACGAACTTTACAACTTCAATGTGGGGAGGGTAGTTGTGGAGGTGGGAGGGAAGGGATGGTAGAGGAAAAATAAAGGAGGAGGCAACAATGCTCACTGGGAAATGTACTCATTACTTTGCTCATGTAACTGTAGCCCCTCTGTAAAGCATTTTTACAATAAAATACATACAAAAATAAATTATCTAAATTAAAACGTGTTTGATTATTCCTTATACTAGTAATCTGAATATCTAAAATGATACCTCATTTCCCACAGTTCTTTGCTCTACATATATGAGAAGCATTCTTCTGAGTTATTACTTTCATTATAGTATTTCATCAATCATATATTTTTCATAGTCTAAGGTTTTATCTCAAAATAACCATTTTATTCTGTCAGCTTCACAAGAATTAGTTCATTTGCAGTCTCTAATTTGTAATCATCTTTGATGGTTGTTCAGTATTTTTTCCTATAGTGAGTTATCAAAAACTCCTGTTACTAGCTGAGTTGAGACTTCTCCATCGGAAGCATAGTTATGAGTCACTTAGTTTGCCTTCATTTAGCCATTTACCAATTTACCCATTTACTGATTTATTCCTAATATTCATTATTTGTGAATCACACAGGAAAATACATAATCCAAAATGCAGTGAATAAGTGATAGTTTCAGGTCTAGGAGATTTCATCTTGTGTTCCTTTATTCAGGAGAAAGATAATTATAATAATGAAATACATGTCTTTTAGTATTACGTATGAAATGCACCATGATTTTAGAGGAAATGGTAGCTTTGTCTAGAGGAGACACAGAAGATTGCTCAAGGGAGCTAATAAGTTTGGTTGAGGAAAATGAGCAAGAGGTTTTTTTTTTTTTTTTTGGTCCGGTCGTGGGGCCTGAACTCTGGGCCTGAGCACTGTCCCTCAGCTCTTCAGCTCAAGGCTAGCACTCTACCACTTGAGCCACAGCGCCACTTCCGGCTTTTTTCTTTTTGCTTATGTGGTGCTGAGGAATCGAACCCAGGGCCTCATGCATGCAAGACAAGCACTCTACCACTGAGCCACCTTCCCAGCCCCTAGCAAGAGGTTTTTTAATGTGGCAAATTGATAAGGCACACAGTGTTTTCAGAGAACAAAACACTGAGTCTCTGGAACATGCACAAAGGTGGTGTATGTGTGTGTGGAGGAGTGTATCAGGCATTGTGGTTACCAAGCAGACAGGGACCACATTTTTATGGCATTATAAATAGAGTTAGAGTCTTTAAATTTTAGTCCTTGGATACAGGGGAGTTAAACTTGGGAATTAAATATTTGTTTTAGGAGACACGATATTAAATAAGTTTGTGTTTTTGAAAATACATTCACACACTCTAGAAGAATTTCATTATTGGTAACTTTAAAAAGCAATTCAAAAATCAGAAGGTGAATCTGTTGAATTCGTTTGACTTAGAGTCCTAGTAGTTTCTATAGTCTTCCTTCTCTGAACATTTAGCATGTTTTGGAATCCACAGGAACTTATTAATTTCAAGAGCTTACTAAATGTGTATGTATGTATCTGTATATGTGTATATATATATAGTCCATAATATCTCTTTAATATAATTACTTTGAAGTTTTCTTTTCTGACATACAAATTAACATGGATATTTATACTTTCTCCATAACTTATACTAGTGCACCAGAACATAAAATTACCCATATTTTCTTTCTTTTCCTTGCTATAAGCATTTTAATATTCAGCTTCAAATTTTGGCCAGTCAGCAGAACCAAAGGCAAACTATTTACAGTAGAAAAATCTTTTTTCTTTTTTTTGTCAGTCATGGGGCTTGAACTCTGGGCCTGGGTGCTGTCCCTCAGCTCTTCATCTCAGGGAGAACACTCTACCACTTGAGCCACAGTGCCACTTTTGGTTTTCTGGTCGTTTATTGGAGATAAGAGTTTCACTGACTTTCCTGCCCTGGCTGGCTTTGAACTGCGATCCTCAGATCTCAGCCTCCTGAGTAGCTAGGATTACAGGCATGAGCCACCAGCATGCCGCTGAAAGTCAGTAGTGACAAATGCCACACCCCCTTAGGTTCTTGATCAAACTAAAATCTCTTGCTTATATTCATAAAGCAGTTCATACTCTTTAAAATTTACCTCTATATATGTTATGGGCATAGCTAAAAGCCTTCTAACAATAACATCTGACAGATAAGAATGAACACATCTGTCATCTTAGTGATTCTGAACAAGATATTCTTTTAAACCATGTATGTGTGCATGGTATCAACTAGATCCTGGTATTATACATGTTTTAGCAATAGGGAATAACAGAATAGATACTAAAATACAAGTTTTCTTTGAATCACACCCATAGTAAACTGAATGACAACTTGTCTTGATTCACAATCACCAGAACACATTAGCCACCCTTTTCATCCCTACTCTAAACATTTCTTTGAAATTAGTTTTCTGCATTGAGGATGACAGATATGTGATATATACTACCCTTAATTTTTCAATGTTTATATTAACTTAGTGGTATTAGCATTTTCCTCTAGGTTAATGATTCCTCTAGGTTAATGATTGCTATCTTCAATCCTATTTTTTATTACTGTTAATAATTTTCTCAAAATCACAAGTGGTTTGGATGTAATAGGCATTTGTCTGAATTTTACTTCTCAAATTCATAACTGCTTGTTTGTGTAGAATTTTTCTTTGTGTTTGTAGGATATTTTTGGCTCATACTTTTGATTTACAAGGCTTTATCTTCTTATTGTTATTGCAAAAGTGATGTGCAGTGGGGTTACAGTTGCATAAGTGAGTTAATGAGAACATTTCTTTTCGAACAGTCTCACCTCTTCTCTTGCTTTCTGCCGACCCCCTCTCCTACAAATTGTATAATTCAGTGTCTAGTGGGTACTACTGATGCGTTTGCTCAACCTTTGTATAACCATTTTTGTGCTCCCTGTTACACTCCCCCAACAGATAAACTTATATACAAGTCAAAAGGTGCAGAAAACAAAATCAGAGACAAAGGGAAAAATAGTAACAACAGCAACAACAACGAACCCTTGGTTCCATTTCTTGCAGTTCATTTTGAAAATATCATTTATTTGACCACATGCAAATAGCTATTGAGCATTTGTGATTCTCTCCTTTTGTTTAACTGTTTGAATATTGTTTTTTGTTTGTTTTTTTGTTTTTGTTGTTGTTGTTGGTCATGGGACTTGAACTCTGGGCCTGGGCACTGTTCCTCATCTCTTCACCTCAAGGCAAGTGCTCTACCACTTGAGCCACAGTGCCACTTCTGGTTTTCTGGTGGTTAATTGGATATAAGAGTCTCACAGATTTTCCTGCCCCAGCTGACTTTGAACCACTATCCTCAGATCTCAGCCTCCTGAGTAGCTAGGATTACAGGTGTGAACCACTGGTGTCCAGCCTTGTTTGAATATCTTTATGCTTAGATTGCTTTAATTTTTTTCAGATGCATTAATACATTGTCTACATGCACAATTAACATTTGTGATCATTTTAAATCATTTTTCTTGAGGCATGATCCACATTATCTTAAAAATATTTATAAGATAGCCTGCAAAAAGAAAAGCATGCAAAACAAAAGCCCAACAAAGGCCTAACACAGGAATCCTGTCAGTACTCCACCTTGATTCTCTTTTTGTCAGCTTTTTATATGGGAATCACAGACTTGCTCTTTTTGAAAGTTTATAGTTTGTCCACTTACATATGTATTCACAAACTATGTATTATATCTGTTCACCATTTAAATATGTGTACATTATCTTTGCCTATGTTGTTTCTTTGTAGCAATAGATGAATTATTTAGTATGTACTTTCATTA
Source organism: Dipodomys ordii (assembly GCF_000151885.1). Lineage (NCBI taxonomy): Eukaryota > Metazoa > Chordata > Mammalia > Rodentia > Heteromyidae > Dipodomys > Dipodomys ordii. Next base: position 6,506,522 of record NW_012267244.1, on the reverse strand, counting down.
GTGGCTTTCCTCGGATTTTCCTGGCAGGTAGTTACAGCAAGTTCATTTCCTTGCGGTAGAATGTGTCACTCTAAAATATACTACAGGCATTCTTCTTTTCTGTTGTTAATAGCATTTGCATTGTTGGAAATAAAAGCATCAGAGAACATTCTTGTTAAAGTCTCTTGATGCTTAAGTGTATTGAATTTCTCCTGGGTATACCTAGGAGGAAAATTAGTCATAAGGACGTATATGTTCAAATTTGGAAAAATCATGCTAAACTTGTTCTTAAAGTGGTGGGTCAAATTTACACTGCTACCAGCAATTTAATTCATAAGGTTTCTCAAGATACAATACAAACTACATGAAACTTACTGGTAACCACTTATTTCACTTCAAGTACAAGTTGTAAATAGAAAGGTTTAGTACCAGCATGTATTTTAAAGATATATTGTCACTGAAAGAGGCTTTTAAAGGAATGAATTCAAACTCTCAATTCACAAAGCTAAATTGCATTTTTTCCTTTCAATGACCTTGATTTTTTAAAGAGCATAGAGAGTTGTATTAAGAATGTTGAACCAGAGCTTATAAACAGCATTAGATTTAAATAACTGGAATAGATACACAGTCTCATTTTGTATACATTGAAAGGTAATTTTACTTAACCATAACATTAATTTACTTAAAATAACTAAATCAAATCTCATATATATATATATATATATATATATATATATATATGAAGAGTCAGATGATATAGTAAAAATACTTCCTATTATGTCATTTTGGTATTCTTGGAGTTTTATTTTATAAACATTCAAAATATTTGTTCTCAAATGATGAATTATATCATGTATAGAGCTACTATGAATATTAAGGTAATTTGTGATGAAAATATGATGTAAAGTTAAAGGTTTTAAAAATATTATCTAAATTATGATTTAGAGAATATTCAGACTTTTCTGTAGAAAGTTTCTTTCGTTGAGGTATTTTATACACAGAAGTTTCTACTTCTGGCAAGCTCATCAGAGTAAATAAGTGAATATAATTTTTATAATAATAAATGAAGAAGAGTAGCTCTACTTGGAGTGGCATGAAAACAGTGTTGATCAACAGAATTTGTTGGAAATTTTGACCCACTGAATGGGACCATTCAAAAGAAATTTGGTGTATTTATTTCCAAAATGGTGACATCTACTTTAAAAATAAATAGCATATCAACTTTCCGTAATATTTTGCTGAACTATCATTGACAGCTATAGCTGATAGACATAAATATGGCTGGCAAATATAGAAAGGCTGTTTTTTAAATGCTTTAGAATTTTGGTCCCCATCAAGGTGAAAAAGCTGAGTGGCTAGATTTCTCTCATTCCAGAACCTCAGCTCCATAATTACAGGATGTTTTGTGAGTTTCTGGCAGAGCTCAAGGCAAGAAAATACCTGCCACACTTAAAGGCCCTCCCATCAAAGAGTCTCTTTTGGTCAAAAAGCCCACTATTCTGTACCTGAAAAGGGCTGTTTTTAATATCTTGTGTTTTTCCCATATTTATTTTTATGTATGTAAAATTGACGTGTTTTCTTCATTAAAAATGATAATGGTGTGATTCAAAAGATTCCTGTTTCTGGACAAGATATTAGTAACAGGGACCAAACTTTTCAGGCAGGTTGATTAGACTGAAAAAAAAAAACCCAACAACAGTACTGTACGGACAATAGTGTTTAAGATTCTGAGTATTATCCTTGTCTAGGTTTACTGTTCTAAAGAGAGATTACAAGTAATGGCATAAAAAAAGGACAATTAAGGCAGAAGTGTCATATTCTGATTGAACTGTTCATGTAACAAAACAACCATAATGGAAAACAACATGGAAGTTTCTGAAAAATTAACTAGTAGGGGCATACTAGGCCTCATGCCTACAATACTACATACTCTGGATGCTAAGATCTTCAGAATAATTATTTCAAGTCAGCCCATGCAAAAATATTTACAAGACTCTGTCTCCAATTCAACAAAAATGTAGCTTATCTGGAAGCATAGTTGAAGTGAGAGAGGATTAGCCAGGAGCAAGCAAGCCTAATAAGTACAAGGCCCTGCAATTCTATGACTTTGTTACATATCCAAAGAAAATGACGTGACTTTGTTGAAGAGAAATTTGAACTTTTCTGTTATTGCAGCACCATTGGGACAAGCTATGAAATGGAAATGATAACTATCAATCGGCTAATGAAAGGATTAAACACACACACACACACACACACACACACACACACACACAACCAATGTGGTATATCCACGAAGTAAAATATTACTCCGCTTTAGAAATAATGAAACTCTAGTATTTGTGACAAAATGGATGGAACTGGAGATTGTTGAGTGAAATAAAAGATCAAGCACAGAAACACAAGTGTTAACCTCCCTCATTTATAAAATCTGCATACATTGATCTAGAAGGTGATGGTAAAGTGGTTGTTACAAGAGGCTGAGGAGAGTGGTCAGGGGAAAGGTAGGGAGATGATTAGTGATATTAAACTACAGTTAAAAAAGAGTAACAAGTTCAAGTTTCCTAGTATGCAACATAGAATCTATGACAAACATTTAATGTGTATTTCAAAAAGCTAGAAGAAAGGCTTCTAGGAGCTTTTATTATAAATAAATGAGAGATGTTTGAGTAAGTAAATATTTACCCTGATTTAAATATGCAACATAATTATGTATTAAGGCAGTACACATTTTTCCATAAAATACATTTTATAGTGGTTAAGTTGGAAGCCAGAGCTATTATCATGCTTACGAAGCATTCCAATTGTGATCTGTATACAGTAACCCAAATAAATGTATTTTTATTTAAAAGAATAAATTGTGAGTCTGGACAGTCCACACAGGCTAGAGTTTGTAGAATAGAATACCTGAGAAAAGGAAATTATTTGAAGGAAGTCACTGCAAGGATTTCATGGGGATATTTAGGATTGCAAAGCACCTAGCATTCAACAAGAGATGATTACAATTTGCAAGATTGACTCTACCCAATATTGGGGAGAAAGTAAAGGAATTAACATTTTCTTTATTGTTGGTCTCCTTTTTAAAACAACTGTTTGTGAAATACTTAACATATATCTGCAACATGATACAGCTAATATACTTCTACGTCTTTATCCAAGATAACTCTATGCCTGAAGACAAAAAAAAATGGGCCTGTATCAACATTCATGGTTATACATAGTAGTATTAATTAAAATGACCCAATGTCAATCAGTTATTTATTGTAAATTTATTGTTTATTTACATAAATGTATAGTTTTCATAAAGAAGAATGGCAAAAAAGAATCTAAAAAAATTATACCGAGTGAAAAGAATTCAGATGAAATTTATCATGTGATTTTATTTAAAATTTTTCAGAAATAAAATTCATCTTTGGTTAAAAAAAGTGGGGTTGTACAGAGGAATCTAGGAAGTTATAAGAATAAGAAGGATCTTCCTGGGAGCAAGGAGAAAGTTTTGAAGGTGAGGAGATCTTCTAACTATAAGTGTAATATCTTATAAGTATTAGGCTTCAGAGGTACAGGAATATACAGAAATGTATCTTATTTACATTTTTAAATATGGGTATTTTATTCTCCATCAATGATACTTCAACAGCATTGATAACATAGTATTCATGTGAAATATTTTGTTTTGTTTTATAAACTCCAGATATTTATGGCTGGAAACCAAGCACACTCATCCACAAATTTTACCCCTCTAAGTTACAACTCACGAAGTTACAGACTCACAACAAAGGATTATTGTTTCATTTGCATCCAAAGCAAAATTGATTCAAAGTGAGAACCAGGCAGCACAAGTAAAATGAGACTGACCTTATTAGAAACTTAAGTACATTAGCCGAGCATAATCATATTCATAAAAATGAATAAAAACACAAATTATTTAAGGTAAGTCCCCTGAAACTTGGTAGGTTATTCCACCCTTCAAAATGGTGATTTAGGAATGTTTAAATGGGAATTCAAGGAAACATTACTCTAGATTTCCTATTGATTTTATAATGTTGCTTTTAGGCTGAATCAGTTCAGAAATCTGAAACCTGATCATGTGTTGCTGGTGTTACTCATATCTGACTAAGAGTTCTTATTGTTCAATTTTTCTAAAGGAAGTCCATAATATGAGTTTATATATAATATTATGGATAATTATAATATGTATTATATTTTATATAAAATCATATAATATATACATATTTATTATTATTTTAAGACCTCAAGAATTATAGTTTTCATATAGGAACCATGAAGTGATTTTTCTCTAGATCTCTTTGTTCTTATAAGATACATAACTTTGAAAAACAGATATGAACTTATGAGAATAATAATATAAATTTCTTTTAATACACATTAAGATAAAAATGTCACCTTCATTAATTACTTATAATTTCACATTGGAAAAATAACCCTCAGAGCAAAACTTTCCACTGTATCCAATGATCTGATGAAAATAATTGTCTGTATCCATAACTAGGACTTTGACAAATATCTCTACTTTTGTCAGAGAGGAATGGGTCTTATTACAAACTGTAATGCTGGCTAGGTACAATGACTCAGAATTTAATCTTAGCTCCTTGGAAGGTGGGGGTTGTAATTTAAAGCAAACCTACATAGTTTCCCAAACACTCCATCTCTAACAATGGCTGAGCTCAGTAGTGTGCACCTGTTATTGCAGCTAAAGGAAAAATCACAATGACTGTCCTATGTGGAGTATACAATCATCTTAAAAGACTTAGGAAAACATAGGTTCAAGGACCAGAATCCAGGCTCACTGTGGCATAAAGGAATATTCTACCTCACATTAATAAAGACAAATCATATTCACAAATTGCTTTGTAAAGTGACAACGTTGTACAACTACATAATCATAATAAAACAATAATCAATGCAAAGTGGGCTGGAGGTGTACAAGTTCACATAGTAGAGTGTTTGCCTTGCAAGTGATGTCCTGAGTATCATCAATTTAGGAAAGAGAAAATAAACTAATTTTATAGACTACTAGTATCAGATTACTGTAAACCAGAACCCTGCGCTGGTGGCTCACTCCTGTAATCCTAGCTACTCAGGCGGCTGAGATCTGAGGACACAGATCAAAGACAGCCCAGGCAGGAAAGTCCCTGAGACTAAACCACTAGAACCGGAAGTGGCGCTGTGGCTCAAATGGTAGGGCGCTTGCCTTGAGCTGAAGACCGCAGGGACAGGTCCCAGGCCCAGAGTTCAAGCCCCACGACCCCCGGCAGACTACTTTAAACCAGGTGCAGATTGCTCATAACTATAATTCTAGCTATGAATTGGCTGAGATCAAAGCCAACCCAGACAGGAAAATGCATTAGACACTTATCTCCAATTAACCGTAAAAATCCAAAGGTTGAGCTACTGTAGTGTGGTTCAAATAATAGTGTCAGCTTTGACAGATTGGAAAAGCTAATGGACAGTACCTAGACCCTAAGTCCAAGCCTCAGTGCCAGCACAAAACCAAACAAAAGAAAATACTGAAAAACAGATTATTTCCTCTTTTAAAAATTTGATAGCTTCCCTGTCCCCATTACTCATAACTGCAATCCTAGCTAATCAGAAATCAAAGAACTGAGGGTTTCAGTCTGAAAGCATCTTGGGGAGGAAAATTTGTGTGATTCTTATCTCTAATTAACCACCAAAAGTCAGAAGTGGAACTGTGGCTCAAGTGGTAGAAGGAAAACTGAAGGCTAATGTGCAGTCACTGAGTTCAACCATAATACCAGCAAATCAATAAATAAAGTCTAAATTGCACTAAAATAAGTTATAAGTATATATTTTAACTCTACCTACTTAAATTTTTTTTAATTTTCCCAATAATAATGACTTCTGTCTATGAAACAAACTATACTCATTAACTCTTTTCCTTTGGATTTCACAGGCAAAAAGACACTCCACAAAATCTCAAGTAAACAAGCTAGCATTAATGTTTTTCCAAAGTAGAATTCTCACCACTGTATTGCAGTATTTAAGATATTTTCATTGACTTGAAAATGACTAAGATTTCTGTTTTGTTTTTATGACTATACAAACATATTTTTACACATACAGAACACTATATAAACTACCATGAAAACATACTATATATGTATGTTAAAAATATTGACATCATAAGTGTAGTTAAATGTGAATACCTTATTTTAAATATACACATATCATATATATATATAAATATTTGAATGTGCAGTTATTTAGTATGTTACAACATGCTGTTGTTTTATTCTAGTCATTATCAATAAATAACTTACTATACATCTAACTATACTACCCCTCAAATTCTTTTTGATTTCTCTTCCTTCTGGAATTTTTATATAATTATGTTATTTTTCCATTGGATGACTTTAGTACTTTATATATCTTTAGACTTTAATCCTCTCAAATTACCCTTCAAATCTCTTTCCTGTCTGTAAAGCCCTACTACTATCTCTTCTTCTACTCCCCAACATATTGTGTCTTAAAGTTGTATGTCCATCCACTGAATCCACAAAATGGACATGCACTACAACTATATACATGTATTTATTTCTCAGCCATCTGAATGCCAGAGAAGAGTGAAGCTAATGACATAGAGAGGGCTCCAATGAGAAGTTCTGCTCTGAGCAGAAGGTCTTCTAGATTTGGACTCAAGTCTGCTGCCTGTAGGAAGGATCATTCTGAGATCCAAGTTCGTGTTCAGCAACTGATTTCTGCATCTCTCCCTGTTCTAGACAGGAAGTAAAACACGTAGCTTCTAAAGGTTCTAGTTAAAAGTGACTCACGCATTGTTATTTTGCTTTATTCAAAACCATCTTTACAAATATAAAACCAGCCGATGAGAGAAATATATTCCTCCTTACAGGACAATTTCAAATTTATATGACATAGAAAAGATTCAAGGAGAAGTGAAGAATTAGAGCAATAGTCAAAATTGTACATCAGTTCTTCAGTATTATGCTTTGTAATTGATTTCCAAAATATAACTTTCTATGAGTCTATAAATATTATCCACTATAGGACTGAGTATAGAAAAGAAGTTATTATCCTTCAGAGAAGTGTGACAAACTGTACAGTATTTTCTAGCTCCACAGTCAGATGGATTCAATTTTGAAAAAAAATCAGTTGTTTTAAACTATGACTCACTTACTCATTTATTTAAACTATATTACTCACTTATGACATTTTACTTTATAGACTTTTTATTACTTTTTCCCAGGACGCTTAATTACATTTTCTCTATATTTTAGTTGAAGGATGTTTAAGTACAGGAAACATATGATCACAATCTTTTAAATTGATTGAAATATATTTCTGTGATCCTTGAAGATTTTTCCCCCCACTAGGGCCTCTCGCTCCCTGCTCTAAGTTCAATTAAGGGCATTGAGGCTACATCCTGGGCCATTTGTTCCTCTCTTAGCCTTTTAAAACCTTTCATTCTACAATTCTTCTTTTTATACACTCTTTTCATTGGCTATGGAACAGCAACAAGAAACTTTCAGGTAGAGATTTGTTTTAAAAGTGGTTTCCATACTTGAAAAGAAATTTTACTGATAATAAAGAACTATGTTCAAGTTCATATGTACCCAGAAAATTAAGGGTCCAATATGTTCTTTATTGTCATGTAACATATTTTCTTCCTGACTGAGATGCTATAGCTAATATAATAGTTTGTGCATTTTGAGTTAACTTATATAGATCATAATCATGACATTAACATGTAAACTCTACTGACTTAAAAGATGAGGAGAACATGGTAACAAAAAATATTTCTGAGTTTATCTATGAACATGGTTCCCAAAGGTATGTGTACTTGTGAGAGTGAATGGGATAGAAAATTATTCTCAATGTGGGTCAACATCATATAGTTGTGTCATGTCTACATAGGACACAAAGCAGAGCAAAAGTGACTTTGCTCTCTCTTTTTCTAAAGCAGGAAATGGTCTTTCGATTTCTGAAGTTAGAAATTAACATTCTCTTCTGATTTCCTTTTTCAGGATTTTAATATTTTCATCATACAGGTCCTTTACTTCTTTGGTTAAGTTAATTCCTAGGTATTTTATTTTTTGTGTGGCTATATCAAATGGAGTTGCTTTCCTAATTTCAGCCGTGCTCTTCTCATTGTTGGCATAGAGAAAAGCCATTGATTTTTGAGGGTTAATTTTATACCCTGCTACTTTGCTAAAGTTTCTAATCAGCTTGAGTAATTTGGGAGTGGAGTTCGTTCGTAGGATTCTTTAAATAGAAGATCATGTCATTAGAAAGTGGGAAAACCTCCCATGCTCCTGGATTGGAAGGATCAACATCATGAAAATGGCAATACTTCCTAAGGCTATCTACAAATTCAATGCGATACCTATCAATATTCCAACCTCATTCTTCAAGGAAATAGAAGACACAATCCGAAAATTCATATGGAACAATAAAAGACCCCGAATAGCAAAAACAATCCTTAACAGAAAGAACAGTGCTGGAGGAATATCAATACCAAATTTCAAACTCCACTACAAAGCCATAGTAATTAAAGCAGCTTGGTACTGGCACAAGAACAGACCTCAGGACCAATGGAATAGAATTGAAAACCCAGAAATGAACCCACAGGCCTATAAACATCTAATCTTCGATAAGGGAGCCAAAAAAATATAATGGAAGAAAGACAGCCTTTTCAGTATATGGTGCTGGAAAAATTGGTTAATCACTTGTAGAAAACTAAAGCTAGAACCGTATATATCATCCTGTACCAGAATCAACTCTAAATGGATCAAAGACCTCAAAGCAGACATCCTGAGAACATTATAGGACAGAATAAGAGAAACCCTAGGTCTCCTTGGGACAGGCTGAAATGTTCTTAATAGAGACCCAGAAACACAACAAATCAAAGAAAGGTTGGACAAACGGGATTGCATGAAGTTGCAGAGCTTCTGCCATGGCAAAGGACATAGCTAGCAAGATCAATAGAAAGCCCATGGATTGGGAGAAGATCTTCACTAGCCATACAACAGACAAGGGTCTCATATCTAAAATATCCCTGGAACTCAAAAATTAAATCCCCCAACAACAAATCCTCAAAGAAACAACTGCCCAATAAATAGGTGGGATAAAGGCTTACAGAGAAACTTCTCTGAAGAGGAAATAAGATTGGCCAATAGACACATGAAGAAATGCTCAACCTCCCTAGCCATAAAAGAAATGCAAATCAAGACAACGGTGAGTTTCCACCTCACCTCACTTAGAATGGCTATAATCACGAAATCTAGTCACAACAGATGCTGGAGGAGATGTAGCCCAAAAGAGAATCCTACTGCATTGTTGGTGGGAGTGTAAACTTGTTCAACCACTTTGGAAAGTAGTTTAGAGGTTCCTCAAAGACTCCACATAGAACTGCCCTGTGACCTAGAAATCCCACTTTTGGGCATTTACCCAAATGATCACAAACAAAAGCATACTAAAGCTACCAGCACAACTATGTTTATTGCAGTATTATTTACCATAGCTAAGATATGGAACCAACCCAGGTGCCCCTCAATAGATGAATGGATCAAGAAAATGTGATATATATACACAATGGAATTCTATGCCTCCATCAGAAAGAATGACATTGCCCCATTTGTTAGGAAATGGAAAGACTTGGAAAAAATTATATTAAGTGAAGTAAGCTAGGCCCATAGAAACATAGGCCCCATGGTTTCCCTTATTTGCAATAACTAGTATATGTCTGAGACAAGCAGAAACAGTCAGGTAAGTTGATGTTAGGCAAAATGAACCCCAAGATAAGGACTCAAATGTTTTTTTTCTTGGAGTTTTTCTAACTTTTTTGGGGCGGAGGTCTGGTCATGGGGCCTAAACTCTGGGCCTGGGCGCTGTTCTTCAGCTCTTCAGCTCAAGGCTAGCACTCTACCACTTGAGCCACAGCGCCACTTCCAGCTTTTTTTCTTTTTTGCTTATGTGGTGCTGAAGAATCGAACCCAGGACCTCATGTATGCAGGGCAATTGCTCTACCACTGAGCCACCTTCTCAGCCCTCTAACATATTTATAAGATGATTTCTGTGTTGCTTTGTACCCTTTTCCACGGTATAACCTCTGTTTTCACTGTATTTGATGTTGGTATCATTTGGGGAGAGGAAGGGAAAAAGCACATTGTTTAATAGAGATACAGGTGGACCCATTGCAGTAATGAGATGTGCAAAATGCTATGTTGAAAAATGAAGTTTCCAACTTTGGGCAGGGGAAGGGGAGGCATAGAGGGGAGGGGGTAAGAGGAGGCAGGTGGGGAAGGGGGGAGGGAGGGGGAAGGGGGGAGTGTAGTCTTGGAGATGGGCAGGCAGGGATGATAGGGGAAAAACAAAGGAGGAGGCAACAATGCTTGATAAGAAATGTACTCATTACCTTGTTCATGTTACTGTAACCCCTCTATACAGTATTCTCACAATAAAAACTTATTAAAAAAATTAACATTCTCTGGGCTTTGATATCTGGGTCATGCAACACAAACATTTACACACACACATACAAACACACACTCTTACATATGCATGCTCACACATATCCTCAACCACAACTTTGCCTTCCTTGATTTTCCAGAATTCAGACAGCCTATCATGAGAATTCTAAGATATGAAATTGTTTGAGCAATTTCACCCAATTTCCATCTGCATATATGTTCTATAGGTTTTGTCTCTCTGTAGACCAGAGTATGACATATTTTCTTAAGGATGATAGAATTTTTCTTTATTTCTGAATTAGTAGGAAATTTTCTAGAATTGTATTGTTTTTCATTTGTCAGTTTTCATTAATTTACTTCAACATGGATATTCATTTATTTTTACTTTATATTTTGGTGGTGTCTGGAAGTAAAATGTAGACTTTCTTAGATTAACTGACAACAGGCTCTAATTATGTGTCATATTTTTTTCATTTATTTGTATTTTCATCTAAGTTTTGAGGATTTGTTTGACTAAAAATTCTCACTGCATAAAAACACTTTTTTTCAATGTGACACATTCTCAGTTTATGAATATCATATCTCCTTTGTGTTCCTAATTAAGATATTTTCAAAAGATTTCCGTGTTCTGTGAGTCATACTTGCCTCCTACTGCACAAGTTATTTCATTTGTTCATTTTAGATCTTATATTTTTCTCACTTTACTTCAAATGTCTGGTGAACCATGATCACCTACTTACATAAATGGAAGATAAAATTAATGGATATGCTTAGCCAGTATAATTTTCTTCAATATTTTTTATCTTTTTTCACCAACAGTCTTCTCTTCTACATCAGAGGATAGATTACTGCCTCTCAATAGGGAGATAGACAGGGAATAGGGAACAAAACTTCCTCTAGCTCTCAAAATAAGATTTCCCCCAAGTGTTGACAACTTCCACACTAGTAAACCAAGTCCATCACTAGGAAACTTTGTAATTGTTTCTAAACAGAAATTTTCTACTTTTAGGCTAGGGAAATATGTTTTGTGTGCAGGAGAGACAGAAAGGAAGATGCAGGCAGCCAGAGTCACTTAACTGAATACAGTAAAGATCAACTAATGTGATCTTTATCCAACTTCCTGTGTACCATGTCATTCCAAGCATATATCTTCTCTACTAGGTGAAGAATTACTCTATCTTCAGATTTCCTCAGGCCAGCGAGGTTGACTCTGAGTCTCCCGACTACCAACTTGACACCTATTCCCTACCCATAGTCTGTCTGCGTATGAACAGTAGTGTTCACTATCTTTGTTAAATAGCCTTTGATTCCTGATTTTACTTAATCTTCATTATCACATCAATGAGCTTTGAATATAGAGATCATTAACATATTTGTGAAATTTGCTACATTGAGAGTCTAAATTTAGTTTTATTATTTATCATCTAAAGACATTATAGTGAAAGTATAATTTTCATATTATTTTCAAATGATGTACCTAAGGTATTTAGAATTATTTCTAAAGTTGTTAACTTTGATGAGTCTTATTTCCTTTTCAGAACTTCAAAATCAATCCCTTACCATAATCTCTCTGGAGAATGTGGTAGTATCAAGGACAAAGAAACCTCTTTTGACTGATCAGTAAAGCAGTGTTCCTTTTCTGTGATAGTAATGATCTTGATAACAAATTATTTAGGAAACTTGCAAGAGGATTTATTTGTTAAAATTTATATCACTACATGAAATCTTTGTCCAACATGTATTTACTTGGGACAGTAGACGAGAGCATCATTAGCACATATCTGAGAAGGTAATCACATCTAGGTGCCTTGTTTCTCAAGCACCGTTTTCCATATCTTTTTCTAGAAACTTGCTTAGAATAGGAAAGATGATTTGATTCTTTCTTTTATTTTTATTATGGTTTTATTGTAAAAATACTGTACAGAGGGGTTACAATTACATGAACAAGGTAATGAATACATTTCCTGTCAAGCATTGTTACCTCCTCGTTTGTTTTTCCTCTACCATCCCTTCCCTCCTGCCTCCACAACTACACTCCTCCCCCACCTAAGTAAAGTTTGTTTTTCAACATGATGTCTTGTATATCTCATTGTTACATGGGTCAACCTGTATCCCTATTTAAGCATCTTGTTTTTTCCCCTCCCTTCCCAAATTAGAGAAGTGTATATACAAGATGCAGGGCACAGACATCAAATACCGTGAAAACAGGGGTTATATAGTGAGGGAGGAACATAAAAAGACACAAAAAATATCACATGGTACATTATAAATACATTACAAACAATAGCAAGAAAGAAAAAAAACATTTGTATCTCTATTTTGGGGTTCATTTCGCTTAACATCATCTTATCTGCTCATACGTACATACTTTTTGACCTTTTCTGCTTGTCCCAGACATTTTACAAGCCCACAGAATCTATGCTACCATGACTTTTTTTCATTGAAAAATTGAAGAATGGCTTGTAGAAACTCCATATAAACTTTAAAAATAAAGTGATATACAGAACTCACATTGATTCTGAAACAGGAAGTCCATTAAACAAAATGCAAACTACTGTAAAGAAACAGAGTTTGGAGGCCATTGGGAGGGGGAGAACACACATATGTATATGCATTACATATACATATGCAACATATTCTTTGTATCCATATGTATATATAATTATTATACACATATTTTCTGACATCTCACTCTGCATGTTGAATATATGTTTCAAGACTATAAGTTGTAGCTCTGTTTTCCCAAGATCATCTCTTGGGTCCTGCCTTTCCTTCCCACATAATAATAAAAATCAATTTTTTTGACAATTGAGATAGAAGCTGGTTTAATCTAAAAAGTCTTTTAAGAGATTGATATGGAAGATGATGATGAGCATCTTTATTCTTTCTAAATTTTTATTGGAGAGTTAGTTTTTCCTTTGTAATAACATAACATCTTGCTATATTGATATATTTTATACTTAGAAAACATCTAGAAAACTAAATGCATAATTAACTAAAGGCTTAAATATTCAGAAAATAATTAAAGTAGAACAGTACTTGAGCCTTAGAATATTGCATATTTTGGTGCCATTAAAAGGAAGAAGTTCTCCAAATTTCTAGGCAACAATATATTATGGAACAAAAAGGTGTTACTATAACAAGGCAGCATATTACACTTAATTAGGGCATTAAAAACTGAAGGAACCATAAGTTCCATTACACATGAGGAAGATTGGAAAAGGATATGTTTGTAAAACTAGATGCACTAGTGAAAGCAAAAACTGATTGAGATCTGACTTGTTTATAATTCCATCCATTATATTAGACACAGTAAAGTGACATTCTAGCATTATTACTTCTTTACTTATATCCAGCAATTCACTAAAATAGGTAATCTTAAGGGTCTTAGATAATTTACTTTTTAATTCTTCTGAAAATGAATAGTCTCTGAAAATTTAAAGAACACCCATCTTCACTGAAAGAAATTAAAATGAATCTTGGGGAAATAATTTATCAAATTTCTCATAGCAAAATTCAAAAATTCAATTGCATTCATACATATCTAAACATGTCAGTTCTTTCTCAGTGACATGCCCTGAATTAAGGTACTAAATCGAATATCTGGCAGATTAAAGTGCATTAAGAACATCAACACAGAAAAACACTGATTACTAAAACAGAAGTTTAAAGTGCTTCTAGCACATACAAATGCTATATTTATATTCTACACTTCTACAGTGGTTAAAAATAGCTTGTTATAAAGTACATTTTGCATCCTCTTACCATTTATCCATCAATTACATGGTAAAATTAGATAATTAAAAATGAATAATAAGTAGATATAAAAAAATCTTTGCTTGTTTTGACCTGAAAAGTTTATCCTGAGATGTTTAGAAAAATAATTAAAAACCTTTCATACAAAAATGTCCTCTTAGTATAGTGCTGGTGGCTTACATCTCAAATCCTAGCAAGTCAGAAGATTGAGGATGAAGGTTCAAAGCCATCCTGGGCAATGAAGTCTGTGACACTTTTATTTCCAATTAACCACCCAAAAGCTAGTGGTGGAGCTGAGGCCCAAGTAGTAGTGCAGCAGTCTTGAGCAAAAAAAAAAAAAAAAAATCTCAAGGATAGCACCCAGAACCTGAGATCAAGCTTTAGGACTAGGAAAAAAAATGTCTTTGTGTAAATTCTGTAATTTTATGTTTTAATTTCACTCTCATCATATAAGATGTTAATGTAATAACCAACCTCTAATTTTTCAAATATTCACAGTTATTTTATGCCCCCTTAAATTCATCTGTTATAAAATTTATACCTGGGTATCAATAACAAAGGAATAAACAAAAATAAATAAATCACAGTGTAACTTGTATTATTTTTAATAATATCTTCTTTGTCTATATATAAACAATTCAGTGGATTGAATTACAAGCTTCTCCAGATATCCATTTTTCTGTCTCACTGAAATGCAAATTAATGGGTAGAAACTTCCATTAAGAAAATGTTAAAAAAAAAAAAAGGCTACTAGATATCTGCAACAAATAAAGAGTGCATTTACAAGTTAACTCATTTTAAATTACCCTGTGACAGCCAGGGTACAGAGATAGTTATAGGTATATCTCTTAGGGAAAGAAAAAGATCTCTTATTGTAGTTGTATATTCTTCAAACAATCATAAGCAATTTGTGGGCAGAAAATAGTGACAAGGGTTAGTTTGAAGAAGGTGAAATGCTTAACATATAATAAATTTATTGATAGGTCTTAGTCAAGCTTACCTGATCTCATGTGCTGTAGGACTATTTTTTAAATGTAAGTATTTCCTAGTACCTACTGGCCATGGGATTAAAATATATGATTTTAGATTCTTATTAGTAAAATTTTAATTGCATCATGCATTTCTAATAAATGTATAGTTAAGTAGTTCTAAATCATTTAAATGTATTACTCAAATGATATGTATGTTTATTATGCAAAAAATATGAATATGTGCTTTTCAATTGTTGAGATAAAGTATTCATAGGATTTTAAGCATCTTTTGTTCTATTTTAATAGCTGCATATTATCATTAGCTCATATATCAATGTTTAAAATATGATTTATTTTAGGTATGTTCAATAATAGTTTGGAAGTAATTTTATATTATGTATCATATTGTTAATTTCAATTTTTGAGCGTTAATTTCCTGTTTCTTGTGATTATATGACAATCTTTCAGTTCAAAGAGGACACATGCTATCTGATCTTTTCTCCTCTGGTTCTATGCAGCTTATTTTAGGCCATTTACAATTTGATGAGTCCAAACTTGATTATGCATAGATAATATAACAATCATATTCTACTGAAAGTGTACTACTTTGTATAATCCCTACTCTTTCACTCAGAATCTCTGCATTTATTTCCTTTTCTCAACCTTGTTTTACGTAGAACCCAGTTGTCTACATAATCTATGTGATTTTAACAATAAATAATCATAATAGCAATTCCTCCTATTTTCCTCTCAGTTATCAAAGGATTATCTATTGAATTCTTCTGGCATCTGAGCAATATTGTGTGGAAACTGGCTCCTTACAAAAAGTCCCTTAAAATATGAATATGGTCATTTAAAACATATCCTATTTGTTTTTAAGCATAAAATAATGCTGATGTATGGAAGATTTCTAGAAAATGAGTAAGAATTAAGAGATTACAGTGATCAGAAAGGGATATTCTCCTAACTTTTGGAGAATCTTGGTCACATGGATGCTCTCTTGCTGGTCTCAATAATTGACATTTTAAAATAGGATAACACTTGTTTAATTTGTTTACCTACCACCTTTATAAAAACATGGAAGTCTGAATTTAAATTTAAACCTCTCAGAAGTTTCAATGTTGTAGAAGATAAAGTGAGTACTGCTGGAAACCACTTTCACCACACCCCTGTAAGGATTCTCCCATCCTAAAGCCCAGGCTCTTTCCTCCATGTTGTCAAAGAACTAGCACATAGAGCTCTTATACTAATGATGTAGACTATCCATGAAGAGACAGTTATGGACAAGACTAATTAGGAACTGAATCTATTTTCAGGATCATTTGGGGAGAATGTTCTGTTGTTTGGAATATCTGGAATATAGTCTAGAGTAGAGAATATGTCTCCTTGTGTTCATGTTCCCTTTGCCATAAACCTTTTGCCCCATGGATGGGTAATGATGCACAAAGTTCTCCAATTTGAAACTCAAGCCAGGGTTTCTTCCTGTCAGCACTTAAAGAAGAAACTTGGAGAGTGTAAGGAGAATGACATTTTCCCCCTCCCAGCCTATCCTACTCCTAATATTTAAGTGTATTTTGATGTCCCTGGTATTGTAGTAGATAAAAGTCTTGCTTGATAATTGGGTTGCAATTTCCATTGTTGATTTTGTGGGTTTTACAAATGAATAAAATTGTGGATGCTTTCTTTTCTGGGCATAAGCATGAGGGCTTTTTACTGATATTCTCTTTCTAAGAAAGTTTCATGTGGGCTGCCCTTACTGGTGTGCATTATGCTGAACCTCCTCACTAGATCCTTATGGGCCACTATGCTGATGCATCATGATCCAACCCTGCGAACATTACACAAATGATTGGATTCAAGAGCTGGGTGTGGACCAAAGGAAATATACTTGCATTGTTTTCCCATTATATTTTGGAATTGAAGTGTTTCACCAAACTATTTCCTGCCTTGCTCTGAATCAGTTCCAGACAATGTCAGCCATAACCCCTTGTCTTTGATCTCCCCAGGCAGGCTTTAAGTAATGAGGCCATGTAAAACTGACTACAAGAAGACATAATAAATAATAAAAGGAAGTTCCAGTGTCTTATTTTTTGTACCTTCCCCAAAGTCTTCTTTTCTCTTTTTCTATGTATGTATGCTTAGTAATATTTTTAATCCAATGCTAGGAGAAATCGGATAGATTGTTTAAAAATTCCAGAAAGCCACTTGAATTTGTGTTAAGAAAGCTTGAAGAAAAATGAAAAGTTTGGACAGGATTTTGAACCTTAAACTGTGACACTGCTTCAAAAAGTCAAAATCAAGTCATGTCCCAAGTCTCTGTGAAATAGTAAATGACCAACTGGTTCATTTTAAATATCCTCTCTGAACCATTTGACAGTGGCAGGCCATAAACTATAGCAGAAAGATAGCTGGTAATAAATATTTTTCTTCAGTTCAGTTGCTCTGAGAGGAGAGCAAAGGACTATATTCTAAGATAAAATGTGTTCTTTATATTCTTACAAGATAACACACTGAGAGAAATTGCACTAACTTGTATTCCAACAAGATTCAAATAGTAATCACAACATGAAATATATTATGAGTCAAATTAGCCTGAATATAGTACTTTTTAAAAGTTTTTAACATATAAATGTTAATATGTACTAGATACAAAAGGATTTATGAGTTAAATAAAATAGTCGTAAGCAATGAACCAGTCTAACCAACTCAGCTGACAGTGGAACTAAGACATCAAAATCAGACATCCTGAGTTGCCATCTGTATAATTTATGGTGAAGCTCGTAATACAGATATCGTGCCACTATTTCTGAAGTCATGTTATTTTTAGCCAGAAAGATTCATATGTATGGACTTACAATTTATTGAGATATGCTGAAATATATATATAGAGAGAGCGAGAAAAAATGAATTAATATATATAAGCACATGCAGAATCATTTCTCTCTATATATACACACACTTATGTATATGTATACATGTATGTAAAATTATATATATATATATACATACATACATACAATGTAATTGTGAGACAGTTTGACTACATAAGAAAGAAATAAGAAAGAGAATGTTAAAAAGTAATACAGAAAAACTCACTGAAAGTAGTTGGATACCGAAAGTGAAAGTTAATAAGGAAATTACTCTGATTAAAGTATTGCACACATATATATATATATATATATATATATATATATATATATATACACGTGAAATAGCACAGTGAAAAAATACACATGAGTGACAGGAATGTAAAATACATTTTGTCTAATGTGTGGCTACAGGCAAAAGAGGACAGGTGGAGAGAGCAGAAGAAGAAAAATAAATATGTTTGACTAATGGTATATGTATGAAAATGGAACAATTTATCTGGTGAGAATGATTTGAGAAAGACTAAAAGCAGGTAAGGGCAGATTTGATATGGGTAGATAAGGGAAACAGGCTGAATCTGATGAAGTGCATTGTATGCTATATGGACATGTTGAAATGAAGTCCACCACCTAGCATAACTAGTTGATATAAATAAGGCATGTGAAGAAAAGAAAATAATTATCAATATCATCATCAGTGTCATACCTTCTCAGCCTCTAATAGGTTCCATTGCTTATTCTGTTCAAATATTTGAATAATTTATACATAGCTCCTTAGAAATGTGGCATAATTGCCTGAGTCCAAGAAGGCTGACTGGGACTTCTGAAGTTGGCCATAAGGGACTGATCTTCACTGCCAAACATGCTGTGCTGTGATCTTCTCATTATAGACTGAGAGCCAATTGAAAAGAATAAGGAATATTGATTTATTTTTAGCATATACTGCCTTTTTCCATCTATCACTCAAAATTGATTTCAGTAAAACTCCTACATAATATGATAGTTGAAAAATAAAAACTTAAAATTAGATTACAGTATGAAATCCATAGTGACTTGGGATCAAATGCTTACTGAATTTATTATTTTTGTCTATGCCAAACTAAACAGCCTTTTAGTTCTTATTATCGGGTAACAAAGAGTAATTATGTACTTCAGAAATAAGAAATATGTGCTTGATTTTAGGAAAAAATAAAAATAATATATTGAAAACAGATGTCTTCACACTGTTTGATTCAACAAATATTTATAGCATGCCTACAATGTGACTGGTACCTTGGCAGACATAGGGATACATGTTAATGTCTCACAGGCCTATAACCCTGTTGAGTAAAAGCAAGCAATACCAACAATTCTAGTTTAGGAGACAAGAGCCTAGCAATGATCTCCCTGAAAATTAACTGTGTTTTTTTTCTAGGTTTTAAATACCTACAATGTTAAAGCATAATTCAAAGTTATGACTGCAAATCAAGAATAATTCTGGGAGAAGCTTTATTTTCAAGGTACTCATGTGAAGAGAAATATGCAAAGAAATACAAAACTGAAGAGAAAGAATGAAGATTTAAGTGTAATATATGTAAAAACAGAATGTAGGGGGATTCCTTGGCCTGAGGAAGACTTGGAGTAGAGGACACATTTGTGGATGGCCTGGGCCTGTTATCACAGATGAACGGCAAGAGAAAGGGCCTTGAACACAGAAGGAATTTTGCAAAGGCAGCACATAGTGAGTCATTTGAAGGAAGAATGGAAGGTGGTATAAATATAGGTGAGGTAACTAGGGAAGTGGGCCCAGTGTCAGATTTTGACAAATGATGAGATTCTGTTCATAGAACTTGAGCTCATGTCCCTAAATGTGCTTGTCATTCTATGAAATGCAAAAGAAGTGGAAAGGTGAACTCCAGGGTTTTTTTTGTGTGTGTGTGTGTGTTTGTTTGCTTTGTTTTTGTTTTTATTTTGGCACTACTATGGTTTGCGTTTAAGGCTTCACACTTGTGAGGCTGTTGTTCGACAACTTAAGCCACACCTCCAGTTAGGATCTCACTATTTGCAGGGATCAGCCTGAATTAATTCCTCCTGTGTACGCTTCCTGTTGTAGCTGGTATAACAGACACATGCCAGCATGTATTGCTTTTCCTGTGGAAATGGAGTCTCCAAAGACATTTGCCTGGGCTGTTCCTGAATCATTAGCTTCCTAATCTTCATCTTCAATTAGGAATGGTTATACCTTAGTTGGACTCTTACTCATAAGGAACTTGCTACTCTAACTTTAGCATTACCAAATTCAAGACCCTAGTATCTATGCCTTCTGATACATCTTTCTTCTGCCAGATGGTACAGTATTCTATAAAAAACAAACTATACTCAGCACCAGTCTCGGATGGGCACACCTTCTGAACCATGTGGTCGGTGACAGAACTCCATTTGTTTCCTACCTTTGACACATGACTGGAGAGTCTCAGGACTTCTTTTGCCTGCAAGAGAAAACTCCTTTGTGCTGTTAATTTCTGCCTTACAGTATTATTCTTGAAGGATTTGTTGCTTTAGCTGTGAGTACATAGTTTCCAAGGTGATGCAGCTTTAAAGCAGCTGAAAATCAGGTAGGTCATGCATCAATAAGGCAATGTATGTCCTACAAAATTAAGAAAAGTAATGGAAGAGCTCGGTGGGGAGGGATGGATGAAAACACTGAAAGGGTGACATTGATCAAGATGAATTGCATTCATAAGCTGCATTGTTCAATGATAATTCCTTTGTACAAAACTACTTAAAGAACAGAAGAAAATTAGTGTTCTGAGGGTAAACCACAAATAATGGCACGGTCTACTAGCTAATGAGGTAAATGGTTCTCTAGATAATCTATATGGAAATCTCCATTCATTCTTCCTTCATAACCCAGACAAAGGAAGTCAGTTCACAGAAGGCAAGGTTAACAAACCCTGTTTCTAAGGACTTGTAGGTGGTGAACAAATGCATGCAATTGGTAGTCTTTTACTTAGCATGTATTTGTATGGAAACATGTCTGTGCAGATGCAAAGAAACTCTTCATTTACCTTCAATAAGCCCTTCACCTCCTCAGATTTACCCTTGTATTGCTTATCTTTCCTTCTCTATTTTCCATCTGAGATCGTCATGCTACTACCACTCCTATTTCTTTTCAAACAACTGAACAATATTAAATAAGATCTAAAATTGGGTCATAGATATTTGTGTCTAATTCCTTATCACTTGCAGAAGGAAGGACCATTTTCTTCTCCTAAGCAGCACCAAAACAGCTAATGAATACTGATAATCTCCACAAACAATAAAATGTACAGTATTATTGTTTATTTGGCCATATGGCCAAATAAGAGACGTAGGAGACAAATACCATTTTAAACCATACTAATCTTACAGGCTCCATATAAGTTTGTAGGTTCTTGGATGCACATGGTACTTCAGACATTTATTTGGTTGTCATTCAGAAACTAACGTCATGGAAATTAGTGTTATTGCATGATGTTATTGTATGGTCTTATAGGTTAATGGTTTGCTCATCTACCCACTCACTTAGAAAATATTTATAAGGCACCTACTATGAACTAAAATAGGCACTCTTAAGTATAATGTGTAGAGTAAAACACAGGTCTTGCCCTAGTAAAAGAAGCTTACTGTCTAGAGAGGAGATTAACAACAAAAAAAACCAAAACCCTCAAATATAATATTTTAAGTGTTAAAGAATGTAAATAAAATGAAGATAAGTATAAGAATGGAGTGTTAGGATACGAAAGGAGAAAGGAAGGAGTTATTGAATGGCAATTCATGTGAGAAATCAGAAGGGCTCACTTTTTAGAAACGGCTCATTTTTTAGTTTTATCTCTTGGATCAAAATCTAAGAAGATGAATTTGAGCAAGCTTTGTGATTGTCTAGGAAACTGCAGGCCAGGCAAATAAACACAGATGTTAAAGCCTCAGACAATCAAAGCAAAACCAAAAACTGTAGTATGTTTGAGGACAAGAGGAGAACTAATTGACTGAAATATAATCAGTAGTGGATGAGGTCATGGGCAATGGATAGGAATAGAATGTGACAGGCAGTTTTGGTCACTAAAAGGTCTTTCAATTCTACTTCAAGTCCATTAGGAAACCATGGAGGCTTTTGAATCCTAAAACAACGTAATACAATATATGGTTAAAGGGGTCATTCTTGGATGAAATTTTGAAAATTGACTAGGACAAGTCAATATGGCTTTTACAATAATGTCAAAGTGGAATACGATACCTTAGGAAATAATGGAGGGGGAAAGTGCTTAACAGAATCTGGATATAGATTTTATCACAAAGCATACAGGAAACATTGCATATATATAGGAAATAGGAGCATATCATTTATGCACTCCTAATTGCTCACTTTAAGAGTCAGACAGGCAGAGAGAGAGAGATACAAACTTTTTCCTTCCTCCCTTCCATTATCTCCATCTCTCACCACTGCATTTAAGAAAATATGCAGTACAATTAGAAGACTTTACTTATTGAATGGAGATATATAGTGTTTCCACCCTCTCTGTTAGCTGAAATAAAATAAGTATTTTAGCACTACTGGTTTCTAACATGATTAAAGAAAAAGTACATTTGCAAGCCAGATATGGAAACAACGATTCTAACTTATAAATCTACAGAAATTCCAATTACAAAGAAATTCAGATTAAGTTAAATTGACTAGGCTTGATACCTAAGAATAGACAAATGATCTACCCATATCTCTTTGAAATATATGGAAAACAAGGTTAACATACTCACGAATTCAAATTCATATGACTTAGTAATAATATTCAAGGAATCAAAGCTCAGGTATTTTATATATCTATGTTTTCAACTCTCATAGTATTCATGCCTTTATTATCCAAATAAATTGTGGTCATCTTATTTAGAAAGAAAAGCAGAATCAATTTCTTAATTCACCCACTTAGAAGGACATTTTTAAGATGTTAAAGGGGGCAGCTATTCATTTAGAAGTGTTCTAATTTAATATGTCTTAGAAAATGATTAAAACTTTCTGATATCTGAGACTAATTTGTCTGCAAATGATATGCTAACTTAAATTTCTCTTAATGTATACGCCATGGAATTACTGTAAAATCCATCAAGTTGCATGGAAAAAGCTGACATTATTAAGTATGCATTCGATGTAGTTATAATCTTCAGACTTTCCTTTAAAATTCAAATAATGTCTTTTTGCAAAACTCTACTGTATTATATAGTATTATATTAGTCATGATTTACAGACATCCCTTTATATTGCATTACACTATGGCATTAGACTCAGCTATCTGGGAAAACAAAATGACACTGCATCTAAAGAAACTGCATTTTATGTGTCATTAACAATGTCAGAATTCAATATTTCAAATAGTATACACACATTTAAGGTATTTTTAATATATGTATATTTGTGTGCATCAAGTTTATCTTCTAAAATTCTATATATCTTAATGATGTTATTAAAAGCTAGAAAAACAGTGACAACAAAGGCA
The DNA here is from genome assembly GCF_000151885.1 of Dipodomys ordii. Lineage (NCBI taxonomy): Eukaryota > Metazoa > Chordata > Mammalia > Rodentia > Heteromyidae > Dipodomys > Dipodomys ordii. The sequence goes on along the minus strand of NW_012267244.1, from coordinate 6,482,976 downwards.
TATTGGGGAGTATAAGAAACTTCATATTATTTCGAAATATTGGTACAAAGGGGTTTCAACTCAATATGTCAATTAACCTATAATATATCTTGATAAATGTCACAACTTCTGTCATTCTTCCTCCATCTATCCCAGTGATCTACATTCCCTCCAGTTTTGTAGCTCTATTTTTATGTATGTACATTAAGTCTTATCATGGTATTCATTCACCTTCCTCTCTCCATTCATCTACTTTACTACCCTTAACCCCAATCCGTTTCAAAGAGGACATGTATCAGGTTTTTGGTATTCATCCTGTTAAACTGTCTGTTAACTGATAGTGGTATTACACCATGGAAACCCACCCCAATGTATATCGACAGTGTAAAATTATGTTGTATTTCTTAAGTCCTCTCAAAAAGTAATAAAAGAAACAGTTATAATTCTTCTGAAACTTTCTACGCATATCTATCATGCGCGTCTGTCAGGACAAGGCTCTGGGTTGGCCTTCAGCCAAATAAGAAAAAGAAGGAAAACAAAATGTTTTGACAGTAATCAGTGCATTAGCTAATATCTTTTCTGGCCTGATTCTTTCAAACAGTTAAAGGTTTTTGCTGTAAGATGATTTATATTATTTTGAACAAAGGATGAATGACAAAATTTGAGAAAGTTTTCAGGTTTCATAATCAATGTGTGCTAATAATCATTTATCCTATGCTTAATCTGTTTTTGAGTGTTTCACTTATTAGTTTCTTTTTTATGGAGAGTAGATTAATTCTCTTTTTTTAAAAAATTGTTTTGGGGGCTGGGAAAGTGGCTCAGTGGTAGAGTGCTTTTCTGGCATGTATGTGGGTTCAATTCCTCAGCACCACATAAGCAGAAAAAGTTGGAAGTGGCACTGTGACTCAAGTGGTAGAGTGCTCGCTTGAAGAGCTGAGGGACAGTGCCCATGCCCAGAGTTCAAGCCCCATGACAAACAACAACAACAACAAAATGTTTTAGTATAGTTGATGTACAGAGGGGTCACGGTTATATAATTCTTTTATAACTATGTCTCTCCTTCCATTGCTCTTCATTAGTCTTTTCCTTCCCCCATACCCACCCACAAGATATTCAGTTGATTTTCCACATAGTGTCTAGTGAGTATCACTATTGTATTTCTTTTCTTTTCCTTTTATTTATTTATTTTGTCAGTCGTGGGGTTTGAACTCTGGGCTTGGGCACTGTCCCTGCACTCTTCAGCTCAAGGAGAGCTCTCTACCACTTGAGCCATAGAGCCACTTCTGGTTTTCTAGTGGGTTTATTGGAGATAAGAGTCTCACAGACTTTCCTGCCCAGGCTGGCTTTGAACCATGATCCTCAAATCTCAGCCTCCTGAGTAGCTAGGATTACAGGTGTGAGCCATAGACTCCAGGCCTCACTATTGTATTTCTTCATTCTTGTTCCACCTTTCATGTGCCCTTTCTTACCCTTCCAAATGCAAATTAGCATTACCTTACAGAGGCCAAATGAGGTATGCATAGGAGTGGTGGGCAAAGGCTCAATAGCTACAGACAATGGTCATGTAAAATAATATTCTATGAAATGAACTCTAAGAAAAGGACACGAGAGACATTCTTTAGTCGCCATTGTTGTTAATTTTCTTTTACTTTTGTCTGCTTAGTTCCTTTAAGGTCTAGAATTTCTCACCACATGGTTCTAGAACATTAATTTCAAGCTTCACATATTACAGTCATCTGGGGAGGTTTGTAAAACTCCTAATGCTTAAAACCATACCACAGACCAATTAAAACAGAATCTCTGGGGTGGGAATCTGGCACCAGTAGTTTTTATGCTTCCTCAAGTGAAGCTGATGTTCAGGTAAGGCTTAGAGTCAGAGTTCCAGGATCACTATGCATCTTCCCTAAGCCACCTGTTATATACTCAGACTCACATACACGCTGCATTTCTTTAATGGCAATCTTATAGAGAGCATAGGGAAACTTTATATATATAGTTGGACTCCTGTATGATCCATGTGCTCACCATGCTTGAGAGGTTATGGATTATAGAATTGACCTTATATGTACCTGCAAAATCTTAAGTGACTTGGAAAATCAGTCTTGTAATTGGGGATTGGATATAAGTTTATTATAGAAATAGTATTAGAGAACTATTTTGTTTTGCAGTAATATAGTTTTCAAGTGTTAGTAATAACTACAGGTGAAATTTTCACAATGTTTATTTGGGCAAATTGATTATTTAGTGAATGAGCCAAAATGAAGAAAACATCTAACTAAAATTGTAAGAGAGCAATATAGAATAATAATTATGAGAACAATGTTCAACAAGGAATTCTTATACAAATTCCTGAAGATCCATATTGAATTTCTCCAAAAAAGTTTTACCTAATTTTTTGTAAAAGTGTATAATTACAATATCTTAAGGAACATAAAGAAATCAGTAGGAATTCTTATTATATATTTAAGGATTAGAGATTTTATTATACATAACTCTTTAAAATTTTAAGAAAGGTACTCTGAAAATTCTCATCATAATCCAACAAATATACATTTCTGGGAATCAGAAAATGGAGTTATTAATTCCAGTCATTGTACATGTTACTTCTTACACAGGACACAGTGAATGAACTCTGCAGTGCTTCTAATACTGAATTATTGGATGGGAAACCTGGTGAAGTTCAGAAATATTAAATATGAAATGCTGCTTCATCAATTTATCAGGATAGAATAGCACTAAGCCTACTCCACAGTTCTTCCCCTCCTCTAGTGGTTTATCCAGTGTAGTGTGAAGATTCAAGGTAAATGGTCAATTTTATACCACTAGTCCTTAAGTTTGGGACATATAAAGCTCATATGGGTTGTTTTACATCTCAAAGTGTTAAATCATAAGGCATTGGCAAAACAAAAATCTTTCTATATTTGGGGTAGACCAGGTGTTTTCATATTTAACAAGTTCAACCTAATAGGAAAATCATGCAATTGCTAAATTATATAATTAAACCAATTAAGAATGATTATCAAAACAGTAAAAAGTATTGTCCAACTCTAGGGAAAGTACAATTTGCAAAAGTAAAATGACTAGTGGCCTCAATAAATATCTTGAAGGAATGAGTTCATTAATGATAACATAAAATTAAGAGCAAGTAGGTTTACAATAATTAGCAGAACATATAAAGAGGAAAGCTTGAAAACCTGTGTTTTTTCTAGCTACTCTCCTTGGTAGGAAAAAGTAAATTGGTTAGTGTTTTATCTTGAGCTTGCCTGATACATGGAGCGCATCTTGTAACCATTTCTTTTACTTTCTGGCCTGGGGCTGGTGTTAGACCAGCATTCCTTCCTTACAGAGGAAGAAAGTGAAACTGTGGCACTGTGCGCCCAAATATAGAGAATGCACACAATGCTGTGTGCAATGAGAAGATAGGCCAAATCTTGGGAATGAAGACATAGTCCTTCTCTAAGGCACTAGATTTGTCACTAAGCAACAAGTAAAATATGAGTACTTCTAGCATGCCTAAAAATAAAAACTGCCTGTTTACAATGTATTTCAGATGTCTCAATTCCTGAAAATTTTAATCCTTATGTCATCATAAATTTTGATGCTTATGGTCCTATAAGATGTATTGTTTAATTTATATTTACATATATGTATGTATTTTACACTATACTCTGTCATTTTCAAAGAAAACTCACATGGTAATACTATATAAAGTATTAATTATCATTGCAAAATGCATGAAAGTTATAACCTCGTTATTTTCATTATGATAAAAATAATAAGCAATGGGAAAAACTCAAATAGTGGCAACAATATTTGCTGAATATGCATAGAATCAAAGACCCTCTTCTTTTATTGGTGAATATGAAAATGATACAACCACCATAGAAGGCAGTTTGAAAGTTTTTTAGAAAGTGAATATTCTTTTTCCAAACAATGTGATCATTGTACTCCTTGGTATTCACACAATGAGTTGAAAACTTATGTCCACACAAAATTCTACACATGAAAGTTTATAGCAACTTAATTTATTTTTCTCGAACTTAGCAACTTAATTTATTCTTATAAAAAAATGAAAATCTATACTATATATCAATAGATGGATAGATAACCTGTGACACAACCACAAAATGGAAAGTTATTTAGCAGTAAAAAGAAATAAATTATCAATTCCTAAAGAACTAAAACAAAGCAACAGCAATAACAACAATAAAATGGAAAAACCTCAGATGCATACTACTAAGTGAAAATAGCAATGAATGATTCCAATACTAAATATTAAAAATGTCAACAATTGTCAAGAAGTCAGGATAGAAGTAGAAATGAGCCAAAATCTTTATTAAACCTGAAACTGCTCTAAATATAAGTTTATACATTTTATTAAGACTTCAAACACAGATAGACATAGCTAATATTCATACTGACAGTTGGAAAAAAGTTTGTAAATCATAACATTTTTCACAAAGTAGTTGTAAAACTATATCTACTATATGTGCTTGTCACTCATGTATCAGGAATGTAAAGTTTTTAAACATATCTATATATAGTCACAAGCTTACTTTAAAATGTTCTGTCATAAAAAACTAAACTAGCAATAAGCCCTCCAATAAGCTGTTGCACTAATTTTCTACTCTTTTTTTCCAGGTGAATTATGCACATAATATTAATGCATCTCCAATTCTTAATAATTTTCGGAAGGTTGGTTTTTCAAATTCATGATATTTTTTTCACCAAGCATCTATTTAATTGAAACAAAGTTTCCGTCTTGATTTGTGAGTTGACCATATACAGCTACTGAAAGCCTTGTGCAATCTGATTAATGTATAATATGTGCTTTCATGAAATGTTATACTGACACTGCTTTGAACAGTAATATACTCTTTTAAAAATGAAAGGCAAATATGAAGTAGGTTCTGTCAGGGGGCAAACACTAGAGGGAGAGGAGAGGATGAATGAGAGAAGAGTGAATATGATCAAAGTATTTTAGGTTCATGTATAGAAACTGAATAACAAAAGCTTCTGAAATGTTTTTTAGGAAAGTGGGATAAGTGAGAGAATGTAATCAAGATGCACTGTAAGCATATGTAACGATATCACAATGAACTTTCCCTGCATACCCAATATTCTTAATGTGAATGGTTCGGTATAAAAACAAGAAAATAGTATTTCTCAAATTTTTCTGTGTGGAGGAGGCAACTAGGGACCAGTTTGCAATGTAAATTCTTAGTCAATTTGAGTGACACTTGATAGCTTGTAGTTACAGCAAACTTTTAGGTGTTGCTGATCTAGGACCACAACCTGGGAAATACCGTGATAACAAAACTTCAAGTGTCTGGGGAAAAATATCTAAGTCTTTGCAAGAGATTAAAGAGACGTTTTCCCACTTCTCTTACCCAAAGAGCTCCCAGGGCTCCCAGAACTTCTGAATCTGTTTTCCCAGTATATAATCCTTTTCAGTTTCAAGTATAAAAAGGAAGGCTTGATAACCTTTCTACAGGGAGCAAGTTACCCCTTTAGTCATAACACTTCTCTATCTCATATGACCCAAAGGTCATCCATTTCTAGTTCAATTCCTTACTTTCTAAATCTTCAATTGCAGGAAGGCCAAATGTCTGGATCAAGGACATTTATTCAATAACGGTAAGGGTCATGTCTCAAATCCAGATTTCTGTTCCCAAATCCCACCCTTTTCCTTTCTTTCTCTCTTACTGCTAATAAAGACTATCTTCACATTACAGGAAAAAAAGTTATTTAAATATTAGGTTCTAATTTTGAATTGTATCTCTCAGATTCAGACTTCCTGTTGTGATTTTAACATGTATAAAGGTCTTGTCAGTTGCAGCAAGGAGAGGGCATATTTGTGCTTCAATGTAAGACTTTAAATTTAACATGTTCCATCATGGAGAATGAGGACGAGATGATTTGTGCTACTTTTCCAACCCACATAATCTTCTATTATCTTTCTATTTCTTTTTTTATTTTCTGCTTTTTGTTTTGTTTGTCTGCTTGCTTTTTAATGTGGGGTTTGAACTGAGATCCTGGGCACTCTCCCTCAGCTCTTCAGCTCAAGGCTAGCCCTCTACCACTGAGCTACAGCGCCACTTCTGGTTTTCTGGTGGTTCTCAGGACATTCCTGCCTGCGCTGGCTTCCAACTGTGATCCCTAGATCTCATCCCTCTGATTAGCTATGATCCCAGGCGTGATCATAGTCTTCTTAATATAATTTGTGGGCAAACATGAGTGGGAATCAGAGGAAGGAAGAAGCTTCCATAATAACAAAATCCAAGATACATCTCACTCATACTGGGGGAAAAAATCACCTAATGTCTAGGGTGTGACTTTCAAATCACTGATGATAACTGAACTTAAGCTGACATTTACAATATTGAGGCCACAAACCCTAGAAATGTGAAAAGATGTACCACTGCATGGATGAAATCAAGACTTGGCATTTTCCAATCTGTCTTAAGGGAAGGTGCCAACTTCATACTGGCTTCACAGTTGGTCCATGTGGGAGCCTAATTAATGTGTACCATTAAGTGAAATTAAGGGCCTACACAGGTTTTACAAATATTGTTCTAAGCTTTTTAAGGATTTCCTCTAACAATACCAATCTGTATCTGTATTTGGTTAGTTTTTCCCACATGAAGCTGTGCACTAAGGAATGAAGAAACTGATGAGGTGTCTTGATCTTGAGTATGATCCCTGTCTCTGACACATTATCAACAGTCCATCATGATAGTTGATATTTGGCTCCTATTTCTGAAGAAGCCTCTCTCTCTCTCTCTCTCTTTCTCTGCATGCACTTTAGACAAATATTTAAGAATAGAGTTGAGTGGGGTAGACAAACTATTATCCACTGGCACTACATCGGACATATCTCCAGTTATGCAATTGAATAAAGATTGATGGTTTACTTTTCACAAATTAGCCAGGCAACAAGGCGCTCAAGATGTTGGGTTCCCATCTTAGTCTTTCTCGAGGTGTTTCAAGATATTTATATCTGGATATCAAGCAATGATGCTTCCTTGAAGGAAAACAAATAACTTATGGACAAGGTCTGAAAAAAGTCCATAGTTTCACATTTGTTTGTTGATTATATGATCTTTAGAACCCAGCAGGTTCAGAGCCAGTTTTGAGGAGCACAAGTGTTCATGTACTATTATACGCTTCTCTAGAAATCTGAAAACACTTAGCCTGTAAAGCCTCCGGAAAAGTACAAGATACTGCTGAAGTCCCAAGGCTAGAGAACACTGTATTTGATGTTGGTGATTGGAAATCTGGCCTTCGCTGACATATGTACATTTGCCCTACTCATTCCAAACATGATTGTCTTAAGTATCCCTTTAGTATTCATGGCTCATATATTCTCTCTTCATCCTTCCTACCACATGCTGTTTCCCTCCTTGTGATCAACCTCTCATACTCCCTTAATATTCAGCCTGCACATGGCCACTTCTCTAAAAGCTTTCTCTAACACCACAGAATTCACTATGCCCTCCCTGCCTCCTGGGGTCCCACAACATTTAAGGTCCCATGTCACTCATTTAGCATTTATATTCAGCCTTAATTCTAAAATGAAATCATCACATGTGGACTTATTAACCTTTCCAGGGGAAGTAAGAATGAGGGCAAAAACGAGAAACTCACACGAACTTTTAAAGAGTTTCTCTCCAAAATGCCAAGCAAGAATTAGAAAGCTGGCTCCCAGAGAGGGCAATGGGACAGACAATTAGTGCTCTTTATTTTGGGGGTATCATTTCTGATCCTAATGGCCAGAATAATTTCTATGACAAGAGATAACATAGCTTTAGGATATGTGTGAAAGAGAAAGACAAATGTCAATTTAATATCAAGAGTAACATTTTACAAGTCTACCTGAACAGTAATGACCAGCCAAGGTATTACAACATGTAGCTTCTGAACAATGAGACAGCCATAGCTGCCACCACTGGAAGGACTGGATCTCAGTGTTGAGAGCTTGATAGATTCAGAGGGATTAGAATAGCCAAATATCATGGCACTATGTTGTTCCATGATTCTGTGGTGCAACTACAAACCAGAATGATGATGACATGTACATATTGCATCAACAATAACCAATGTATACTGAAAAGAAGTTACTTACTGTGCTGACAGTGAATCCCATTAAAGCCATGGGGACATTTACAAACATAGCCTATGAATGTGTCGCCACGGTAAGCTTCACTTATTTCGCAGGTTCCTCCGTTATGGCATGGGTTTGGGCTGCAAGGACCTAAAAGAATAGGAAAAATTCAATGCGAAGAATATGCTTGAAAGTAGGTCTAGTTCAACATTTTGCAACTGACAGTTATATAAAAAGCATGTTCAGGAAAATAGTGATTGCATGAACTCTGAAGACCACAGTCCTGGGATTAATGTGGGTTTCATTACTTTTTTGCAATGTGATTTGGGGGGATTTATTTAGCATCTGTATCATCCCAGTTTCCTCTGCTCTTAAATATCAATATTAGTATAATTTATCTTTTGCAGTTGTGCTACAGATGAAAGAGTTTATACATATAAACTATTCACAACAGTGTTGACTACATAATGTATACACACAAAAAAAACCTTAATTATTATCAGAGCTTCGGAATTACGGGACATCTATATATTTTGAAAATGTAATATTGAATGTAAACTTCTGAAATTATAAACAATAAAGCAGCTATCAACCCTACCTTGCAAATAGCATCTACCTTTAAGCACATAGAATAAATGAAGCAAATACCAGCTGGCAGTCATCTTTTGGAGTCTTTAGGAACTGAGTTGGAATGAAGCAAATACCAGCTTGCAGTCATCTTTTAGACTCTTTAGGAACAAAGTTGGAACATGCCTCTGGAGAAACATATTTTTCCACTGAAAGTAGTAACTTATGAAAAGTTGTGCGTTTGAAGAAGAGGAGTAAATAGTTATTTTTAGGGTTTGAGAGAGTAAACTCCATAGAGTGATTAGATCCCGTGTCAGGAAGTAGATTTTTGAGTTCACATCTCCCTTGGAGAGAGCAGATGCCAGCACTGTAGTCAGCTGACAACTTCTAGCTTCTGCAGCATGAGATCTTCCGTAACAGTGTTCATTCCAGGCCAATCTCCCTAGGCAGTGTGACTAAGCACAACTTGCTTGTCAAGCTGGGCCAGTCCTGGCCTAGATCTCTGTTCTGGTAAAGATTAAATGCTCTTAAAAAATGCTTACAGTCTGAGGCTTTTTCTGCTCACTATTCTTTCTTTTCTTCTTTTGGAAAGGACAGGCTATATCACAGTCTGAAGGCTTATCCTAATCTTGCTCTCGTTTATCCCTTTTTCTACCTCAGGCTTTCCTATCCCAAATAAACCTTTTATTCTGCATCTTGGTCTATTTTCTTTCTTTCTAGAATCAGCTAATTGAACTAGGGTAGAATCCAGAGTGGAGACTGTGAAAATGAAAGATTCTAGTAGAAGAAAGGAAAAGTTCTGCCTGGGAGATAAAGAATAACCACATAATATAAATAAAGCTTTCTCTAATTGAGTCTTTAATTTTGTTTAACTGTAGTGATTGGAAAACATTTATAAAAGAAAATTCATTAAAAAGGAATTTAGGAATTATATATTAGAAAAGGAATGTGAAATCTATGAAAATAAGTGTTGATGGTCTATGAAAATTAAGCTATGAAAAGTGAATTACAGAGTCATGGAAATTACTTCAGAAAGAAGCAACTGTTTACAGTTGAGACAGAAAAGATGACAGATGGGTTGAACACAAGAACAGTGACAACATGAAATAACTGGTTAAGGCTGCTCCAAACAAGTCTATTCAAGGAAGGCAATTGTGAGCCTCTAGAGTATGAGGGAAAGATTTAGCAAGGCTTCACAGCAGGAAAAATCTCATACTGTTACTTGAGTGGTGCAATAGGACATCACTAAACTGCAGCCAAGAAGAGCTACATAATATGGTCTCATCTGAGAACAACCTTACCTGTGTATCCTTCCTCCATGAACTTTGAAGACAAAATAATACTCCCTTTTTAGTTTAAATCCAATCCCTGTAAAGTTCAATGAAGATTCTCACGGGAAGGGAAACACTGTGAAAACTCTGTTAGTGCCCAGGCCTACACTTTCTGATATAGCTGGCTTTTTTGTTGTTGGTGGTGGTGGTTGCGGAGCTGGATCTCAGGGCAGAGAAGCTGTCCCTGAGCTCTTTTGTTCAGGGCTAGCATTCTCCCACTTGAGCCACAGAATTATTTCTGGTTTTTGAGTGGTTATTTTGGAGATACGTATTGTCACTAGGGGACTTTTCTGCCCTGGTTGGCTTTGAACCCCAATCTTCAGATCTCAGCCTACTGAGTAACTAGGATTACAGGCATGAACCACTGGATGCCCAGCTACATCTGGCTCTTAAAAAGAAATCAGGGAGTTGTGATTTTACTTCAGATATCTCCATAATGATTAAGGAGGATGGACAAGTCTAGCAATCTAATGTACAATGTGAAGAATAAGGCTGATAAAATAATATTAAGGAGTTATAATTAGTAAGATTCTAGATATGTGGAAATTAGCTTCTATTCTAAATAAGTAAATTAGCATCTTCTATAAATGACTATTAAATAAGTAAATTTTAGCATCTCCTATTACAGAATAGTAATTATGTGAAGTGATAGATGGCTTAATTAATCTTTTTATCACAGTAACCATTTTGCTAACCAGATATATCCAATGACATCTTGAGATGAACCTCAAATGTATAGTATAGGAAGCATTTTTAAAATGTATTTCTATGAGTTGGCAGTTTCAAAACATACAGCAGACACCAATTAAATTATCTAACACCTGCTGTTGGAGTGGTACATTGCCAATATTTGAGACAGAACAAAGTATTCATCTTCTGACCATTTTTAGAGCAATTTGAAACATATTCTTTCATTGTTAAAAGATATAAACAATCTACAAATTCAAACTCTTATGTTCTTTCTCAGTAATCACTTATTTTCTTCTGACTTATTTTGCTGTTTTCTTTTATACAAAGTAGAATTCAATAATATCTCTAAAAATACTGAACATGAAGGAAATCTGTTTTAAGGGGTTATACCTAAGAGAGAAAAATAACTATTGAAACCAGAAAAGATGAATCTGTTTCTGCTTTCCCTAAGAGATTGGAATAATCAATATAAAAAAATGAAATAAATCATGTCCCTGCTCACATATATTTACAGAATTCCATGAGAAATAGAGAAAAAAATTAAAAAGAACTGAAATTGAACTCTCCCAGTGGAAAAAGAGGAATAAGTATACATAATTATAACTGCTTTGATATGTGAATTGCTGGTGATATCACAAATTCAGTGTCAAGACTTGTACAGAAACTACATGAATTGTCTTCACAGGTATATCAGCTGTATATGAAATCCTACTAACTACAAGTACTTGAGAAATATGTTTGGGGAAATCAACTAGAAAGGACTGGCTCATCTTGGCAGATGGGTACAAGACCTGATATGCACTGAGAAACAGGGAGCAAGAAATGACTATATTATATAAAGCCCCAGACATTCTAGGCACCTGCTGAGAACATAGGTGAAGACTGCCCAGTAATCTTAGTTCAGCCTTTGGGCTCACAAAAACTTGTGAATTAGTGAGTCCAAGCTCATTCAATTTATATCCCAAAGTATATTACTGACATCTTTGTTTTAGAAAACCCTTACTATCTCAGCCTATAATTGTTGTTAATTTTCCTACTTCAAGAAATGCATGTGATTTTTTAAGGACAATGATGTAAATCAAATAGAATGGGAATTTAATCTTTCCAGAGTCCCTCATGTGCTATACGTATGAAATATATTCAAAAGAAAATATTGCTTTGTAAGACTATCTCTTGGTTTTAGGGTAGGAAACCAATATCAAGAAGGTGAGTAATATGCATTTATTTTATTTTATTTATTTATTTTTGGCTGTATAATGTTTTCTTTTTTATTTATTGTGAAAATACCGTACAGATGGACTACAATTACATGGGCAATGTAATGAGTACATTTCTTATCAAGCATTGTTCTCTCCTCCTTTTTTTCCCCTTCCCATCCCTTACCTTCTCCCCCCCTCCCCACCACCCCTCTCCCCCAGCCAAAGTTGTAAAGTTCATTTTTTGACATAACGACTTGTACATCTCCTTGTTGCAATAAGTCTACTTGTATCCCAATTTAAATCATTTGTTTTTTCCCTTCCCCTCCACAAATTATACCAACATCAAATACAGTGAAAACAGGGATTATACCATGGGGGAGGGACATACAAAGCAACAAAGAAATATCTTATAAATATGTTATAAATAATAGCAAGAAAGAAAAAAAACAACATTTGAGTCCTTATCCCGGGGTTCATTTCATCTAAAATCAACTTATCTGACCATTTCTGCTTGTCTCAGACAAGTAATACGCATTTTAATACAATCTGTCCAACTAAAAAGTCTACACTCTTACCAATAAGCTATACTTTTTTCATGTTTTTAATCTGCATATCAGCATTAGTTAAGACTAATGTAATCAGCATGAATTCACTACACCCATCCTTACAAATAACATAATATTTCAATGTGTCCCAAGTTGGAAATATTTTAGAACATTTGAAGCAATTGAGTCAGAGTGTATTAGATCCCACAAATAGAGTTGAGATCTGTTTTGCTAACAGTACTATATTGTTGTTAGTGCTGTGTTTGAAATATATTGTTAAACACAGGTTTTTCCCATCATTTTGTGGTAATTATACATAAGATGGAGGTTAATATGTCTTGCACACATTCTTTCTCAGTGCATAAGACTGTGAGCAGAAATGAGTTGTTTCTTATCATTCCTTCTCCCCTACAGCTGGAAAGATCATGAGGAAAGTGTCATGGTAGGCATACAGTAGACATTGAATGCATTTTGAAAAAACAAGCCTATGTCAGTCATGTATGATAAAATTTGATCAATTGCCTCAATCCTATTCTAATTTTAAATTTATAAGACATCAATAGCATTTGGTTTTTCCTTCAGTAATTAATGGGAATACTTTTAGAAATTCTTCTAAGCCTTCTCAGTTTTAAGCTCTTTAAATTTATAATTAAGTTTCAGTGTTTATTGTCTCTAATATTGTTGAGGTTCTAAGAGTGTTAAACTGAATTGCAAACAACAGATTATCTTGTGTACTTTTGCATAATAATTACATGTATGTTCATTCTCTAGCAAATATATAATGAAGAAAAGTGTAAGTTTGTACAATCTTATTAATGGTGCTTTAGTTTCTTAATTTAACAGTTCCATACATAAAGGCATTCACTTAAATCATAAATAAAGTGAAACAATCAAATGTAAGTCAGTACATAGGAGTAGCATAATAAATTAAGCCAAAAGACTTCAGTCATGAAATTTTCTTGGTAACCAAAATATTTTAGGGTTTGATATCAATTGTAGCAATGACCATATAAGAATAGTTTACAGGTTTCTTAGCTCAAGTTATAAAGGGGTCATCAGATGAAAATGGGAGATTCTAGAAAACTCCATTCTAATCCAGCAATCTCCTCTACTTTCACACCCACAGTATTATTTTAATCTATTGGTACACTGATAATGAATAATTACCACTTATAGCATATACTATTGTCTTTATTGTACAGATAAGAATGAAATTGCCTGCCACTGACTGACATAGAGTTTTATTCCATAATTTTAGATTAACATTTATAAATAATGAACTTATTAAGTGTTAGACATTATTTTAGTAATTTTTAATAAATGCCTGAAATGGAATTAAAGTTGTCAGCAGCTGAAAGAGCATATCAGAATATACTTAGTCATTCATGCATCTCAATTTTAAGGAACTTTTAATAGCTCACTTTGGCTACAGATATAACATGCTTGATATTAAAAGATTTCTTGATTTTTGTCAGAAGTGTATTTGGACTCAGCTTTGTGATTAGTAGGTTCATGGTCTACTGCTGAGCCATGCAATCAGCCCTGCATTGCATGACTTATATAAGAAATGGGGTTTCCATTCCTACTCAAGCATATATCTCGATGTTATAATTTTTTAAGATTTCCTGTATGTGCTGAGATGACAGATACATGCCACCACGTACCTACTGAGATAAAATCACAAAGAGAGTTTTGCCTGGCTTTTCTGGATATGTGATCCTCCCAATCTCAACCTCCCACATCGTGTAAAATGTCAGATGAGAGCCAGCTAGCTGTCCAGCTGTGGGGTGGGAAGGAGTTTGATAAACTTTTCTTCCTGGGGTGGCTTGAGGTGGCCCTCAACTTTGATCCTTCCAGTATTATTAGGCTATAATATGGTAGGATTATAGGCATGAACCTCAGGCTCCTAGCTTCAACACTCCTTTTTCTTCTTCTTCTTTTTTGTTCTTCTTTTTTAATGTCATAGTTTTTGGAAATTAAAATCTGAAATTTCCCATTGGCATCTTATTGACCAATGTCTTTAATAATCTACGTTCTTACATTTAGGAGCCAAAATGTGATATGTTTGAGGTACCATATTTTTTTGTAACATATCAGCACTCACATAAATTACTTCCACATGACTTCAAAAGAAAGAAAAGAACAGTGTAGGACAAAGTTTAAAACAAACCAGTATTACTTAACCATTAGAACTTAAGAAGTGAAAAAAAAAACTTATCACTCCTTTCACTTCAAAAATCTCTTTTTAAAATGTTTGCTTCTTTTTACACCTTAAGTAGAATGGTAATTATGAGCTGTAGATTGGATTAGTATTCATAAAATTCTATATTCTCATTAGAAAACAAAATCTGGTAATATGATCCTTACCAATAAAAGCATAAGTGGACTTTCAAGATACAAGAGGCTTCAGGGAGCTTTAAAATCCATAATGCTGTAATATGTTTGTAGGTAATCTTTAAGTCACTCCTAACACAATGGGGACAGTACATGATCAATATTAATGAACTACTGAATTCACCTGCATGCTTCCTAGGCATTTTTATGCAAGTGCATATAAGTATGTCAACAAGATTAATTGCTCAAAAAACCCATAGATCTATGCAATTTGCTGGTTCTGTGAATCTATCTTCTTGCAATTGCAATAATAAAGTAAAAATTATTTTCATATGTATTACACACTTGTCTTCTCACATGCATAGAGTTAAGCCCCAAGCCCCAAATACCTTATGATATATAGGCAGATCTTGTAGAAAGTAGATGAGTTAACACTCTTCTTGATGATGCATTCTCAGAATTCGTCAATCTTACAATGTATGCCTCCAAAATATGGGCAGTTACATATTATAAAGGAATGCACATTTTATATTATGTAATAAAACAAAGGAGGAGGCAACAATGCTTGATAAGAAATGTACTCATTACCTTGCCCATGTTATTGTAACCTCTCTGTATGGTATTTTCACAATAAAAAAAATAAAAAAAACAATGAATGCTAGTGGAAAAATTGCAAGCACATAGCTTTTCCAATTATGCAAAAGGTTATCATTGCCAAGTTTATTTAAAAGAGGATACTCTTAGTAGTATCGATACCTACATGGCTCTTTATATTTATATAAAATTACACACACACACACACACACACAAAAAAAAAAACTCCAAGATATGTGAACAAGAGCTCTGTTTCTCTCTTTTAATTTTAATTTTTGATGTCTATAGGCCATGAATAGAGAACTCAGAAGAAATTAAATTTGCAAACAACTTGGTCTTGAACTTTCAGATCCTAGAGCTATGAGAAATTAAATATTTGTAGCCTAAGCTACTTAGTCTTAGGTACTTTGTTATGGAAGTTCTGGAAAGCTAATAGAGAGTAGATTACCCCGTTCTTACTATACAGGAACTGGACAGTGGAGATTATTCTTCCTACCAAAGTTCTTCAGTGGTTGTTTTCTTTTATTAATTATGTTGATTAAAGTAATTGAGTTAATACTAGAATTGACTGACAAGATATTCATATTTACCACCAGGATCTTAATTAAAATGCTTTTCACTTGGATATTGTTACAGAGCCATAGAAGGTTTTATGGTAATGGGGATCAAGTGTACAAATTAGGAACAATGCCTAGGAGAAGCCCAGAGATTGTTACCTAGGTAGCCTCAAGAGAAATTTGGCCTGCAAGACCAAAGGAAGAGTCAAAGGAGAACATCTTGTTAATCTTTATCTCAAAGCTTGTGCTTAACATTGAGTTTGATGATTTCAATGTTAGCAGCTTTCTGAGAAAGTCATTGGATATATTCAATTGATAATCCCATGGAATCAGTATAGAACAGTGGTTGATATACAAACTTTCCTCACAGAATAAATGTCTTATTAATAAGTATCTTAATAAACATTGGAGTTACTTAAAATGAATTTTAAATGGAAAATAATCTGTCAATTTTAATAATATTAAAAATATGACTGTATTTGTATATTAGTATGAAGTAGTTACTATCCTTTCCCCTGTCTATTCATGTTGAACACTAGCACTAAAACAAGATGTAAACTACTACTTACATATTAGAAATTTCTAGCACCAATATTTTTAATACTTTTTTATTGTGAAAATACTGCACAGAGGGGTTACAGTTACATGAGTAAGGTAATGAGTACATTTCTTTTTTTAATTCTTTTTTATTTTTTTAAATTTTTATTTTTTGCTGTACAGAGGGGTTACAATTACATGGGCAAGATAATGAGTACATTTCTTAGCCAGCATTGCTGCCTCCTCCTTTGTTTACCCTTCACATCCCTTCCCAGATGAGTACATTTCTTATCAAGCATTGTTGCCTGCTCCTTTGTTTTCCTCTACCATCCCTTCTCTCTCACCTCCACAACAATACTCCCCCAGCACCTACATTGTAAAGTTCATTTTCAACATAGTGTCTTGTACATCTCATTGTTACAGTGGATCAACCTGTACCCCTATTTAAACATTTTGTTTTTGTTCCTTCCCCTCCCCTAATTATACAGACATAAAATATAGTGACAACGGGGGTTATACCGTAGGGGTGGAGCATACAAAACAACAAAAAACAATCACATGGTACATTATAAATACATTAGAAACAATAGCAAGAAAGAAAAAAAAAAACTTGTGTCGCTATCTTGGATTCATTTAGCTTAACTTCATCTTATCTGGTCATATGTACATAGCTTTTGACCTTTTCTACTTGTCCCAGACACAATAGCTCCAATATTTTATTACTGAAACAGAATTCTGTATCAGTGCTTTGTAATAAAATATATATATACATGTCTTTCAATACATAGTTTCAATTTTTAGATATACTTAGATCTTTTACATGTATATTTAGATATGTTAGATGTATTTGGATATTTTATATATGTTTATACATTTTACATATAGATATATTTGGATATTTAAATATTTATTTAGATGTATTTAAATATTTCTAGTTGTGTTTTAGATGAATTTTAATTAACCACTATTTGCTGCTTAATTCATATAATGTCATTTTTTAAAGAATAATATGGAGAGAACACAAGAAATGGTGACAATTGGGCTGGGAAGGTGGCTCAGTGGTAGAGCGCTTGCCTTGCATGCTCAAGGCCCTGGGTTCAATTCCTCAGCACCACATAAGCAAAAAGAAAAAAAGAAGTGGCGCTGTGGCTCAAGTGGTAGAGTGCTAGCCTTGAGCTGAAGAGCTGAGGGACAGTGCTCAGGCCCAGAGTTCAGGCCCCACCACCGGACCCAAAAAAAAAAAAAAAAGAAAGGGTGACAATTGTCCTAAAATAATAATTCTATAGGCAGAAAAATAATACATAGAAGCCTTTTGTAAATAAAAAATACCACATAAAATTATTAAATTTAGAATTAAAAGGACGAAGTGCATTCAAAATGCTTGGTCACTGAGATAAACATTTCAAAAAAACAAAGAGAAACCTGAATGGCAAAACTATGAACCATCATGATGACCAAGACTTTTATATATCTATTGGCCACTAAAATATCTGTAGCCCTATGGAAGTATATCCATATTCAAATTCTTATTAGAATACCAAACAAATAATTGAGCCCAAGCTTACATATGAAACCGGAATTCTATTTGTTGACTTATCTAAGATAACTCCTTCACAATTTCTCCTTATACAAGGAGTTGTGTCTGAACAAATCTCTATAAGCCAATTGTTTCAGAAGAATGACTGTCAGAATTCCTTTTAGGTATTTGTCGCAACATGTGCATTTGAGGATACTTATAAGCCAGTGGCACACACACACAAAAATATCATTTATGTTTCTCTTAGCTACCAAGATGTCTGTCATCTTCTCCATATCAATAAAATAAAGCACATATTAAAGGTAGAAACCCCATTTTCCATATATATTCTATAAGCAGGCGTCCCAAGTTCTGGGAGCATCAAGCAACCTCACAACTTCAGATGGTGTCTCTAGGCAACTACAACACTTACATGTTCCTCATCAATCTTTTCATGACAGCTCTTCACATTTTTCAAGGATCCGACTCAACATGTTGCCTGTAGTGTACATTTATCATTTTCAGTCTTTAATTATTGCAGGGTCTCTTGCCTCACTTACTCAATTAAAAATTACTTATGGAAAAAATCCTACTCATTGTATTTCAATACCCCAGTGCTAGCTACTCTATTATTGCTTTATGCAATAATAGATAACTGATTTAATAATGCTATGAATTTCAGCATTTTCATCATCTATAACAAAAGCCTAAAGTTTAGATATTGGTTATATTTTTATCTGAAGCTATCTTTTTTCACAGTCACAGATTTCAAAAACCCAATTTTAAGTCTGAAGCCAAGCCAGATTTTCTTTTTTGCAATGCTGTAGCAATTTGTAGACTATCAGATTGTGAATAACCTTACAATTATAAAGTAATGGGTGTTTAAAATAGCTGCATTTTTGCTACGAAACTAGTGTTCTTTCTCTTAAAACTGGCACAGTGATTTTAATCTTGAAGGCAGTGACAGGAGGTACATGAAAGGATTTATATTTTTCTTTTGGAACTGTCCCATGACTGCCATCTTAATCTTGAGGCGGAGACATCGCTGCAGGAGCTGTTCCAGCTGCACTTATTTGGGACCAGCACATCGCGAATTCACAGCTGAGAACCTTGGAAGCACAGCTGGACAAGCAAGTTACTGTTTGGATTGCCACCTCAGGTTGTGCATGTGGCTTCTTTGTAGCAGACTTGAGAAAGCAGGAAACAAAGCAGGCATGGATTCTGGCCAGCTGGCCATCTGTTCCTTCACCCACTGTGATAATTTGGTCTTGTAGAGTTTTGTTAACTGAGCATTAAGTAATGGCCATGTCAAACAGGGTACATAATGACTGCTTCTTAATCACTGGATGAAAGCTTTAGGGATGTTTGCTCAAACACAGAAAAAGGTCATCAAAGCCAACCAATATAAAGCAAAAGAAAACAATAATCAATGAAATAGATGCAAAACACCAACAAGTAACTTGGTTTGCATTTTTACTTTTCCTATAATTCATAGTTTTTTAAATCACAGTTCATACTAAATACATGAAAGAGAATGAATCTGGTATGAGAAGGCTTGTTAAGTATCATCATAAAGTTTCCATTATCTCATTACACATATGTTAATATAAATGAACAAACTGAAGAAGAATTTTAAACAATGAAAACATGTGATTAAGCTTTATCATCCTGACTGAACTAAAGGCATTTTTAAGCCTTTGCAATCAAACTTTTCTAAATAATTCACTAGAAAAGCAGTTATTGATTGTCATAATACTTTGTTTTTGTAAGATAAGATAAAGTATCCTGTTTTGTAAAAGCAGCTGTTCTCTTACAAACACTTTAAATACAAAATCATTTTATCCCTTAATGGCAACTTAATTCAAACTATTATTGTCACATTTCTTCTCACTGCTCTCTGAGTCCTATATATTGCTAAGGAAAAGTTTCTGTTGGTTCATGCTGCCTAGCATTCCAAAGTCCATGTATTTGGATTAAATCTATATTGGCAAGAGTACCTCCAGAGTTCACATAATTGAGCCCAAATGCTTCACTGAGTTAGCATCTACTAAATTTCTGACATGAATACTCCCAAAGTTCTACTCAAGCAGTTCCTCCACTCACAGTGTCTTTCTGTGCTCTCACAGTAATTCTGGGAAAGCATGTAGCTTGCAAAAAAGTGATCATGAGTAATCTTTATCAACATGTTACTCAAGAGAAGACATCAAGTACGCAGAGAAGAGTGTGGCCTGGAAAATACAAATTTTTGTGGTCTTTGTCATGGGTAACAATGAATGGCTATGGATGAGTAAATGGGAATTAGATACAACACAGGAAAATGATAGGAGCCAAACAAAATATTAGTAAATGCCATCATTTACTGTCCAGAGAAAGCTGCAGGAGAGGCAGAGCAAAGAAACAAATGAGCAAGAATAGAGTATCCTTGTGGCAATATAAAATGTTTACCATATAAACATGTTATCGTTCAAAATAGATATTAAACACTTCAAATGTGGGACTTCTGCTTTATGTTTCTTTTATTTATTTATTTTTTAAATGAGTTTTTTATTGTGAGAATACTGTACAGAGGAGGGGTTACACTAGCAAGGTAATGAGTACATTTCTTATCAAGCATTGTTGTCTCCTCCTTTGTTTTTCCCCTACCAAACCTTCCCGCCCATCTCCACAACTATACTCCTCCCAACTCCCCCCATCCCACCTAAATTGTAGAGATTGTTTTTCGACATAGCATCTTGTGCATCTCATTGTTGCAATGGGTTACTCAATATTCTGTCAACCTCCAAACACATGACAAATATTTGTTAACTGGATGAAAAATGTTTATGTCTGTATGGATTGAGTATATTGTAAACGTACTGTAAGGAAATGTTCTCCTATTTTATACCATAACTTCCACCTAA
This sequence comes from Dipodomys ordii, assembly GCF_000151885.1. Classification (NCBI taxonomy): domain Eukaryota; kingdom Metazoa; phylum Chordata; class Mammalia; order Rodentia; family Heteromyidae; genus Dipodomys; species Dipodomys ordii. The sequence continues at coordinate 6,462,123 of NW_012267244.1, read as the reverse complement.
TAGGTGAAGCAAAATTGGAAAACATGCCAATATGTTTTGTTTCCAGTAGAAGGTCTATATGGCCATAGCAGGAGAAATAAAATATGGAGAGAAAAAGGTCAATAGCTGATCAAAAAGAAAGAAAAAAAATAGCATATTGAGTGACGCTTGTTCTGAGTTTGCCTAAAGTCTTTTCTGGGCCATCTTTGTTTCTGTTTGTGATCTGACTCACTGGTGCAGTTCGTGTGCTCAGTGTGTGCTTGTTTCACTACCCTGAAGCCTGTTTGTTTGAGGATACATTTGGGGACTGTGAGATTATTCTGAGTGGAGATCCATTTTACATTGCTTTACCATGAGGATGAGAAAACTTTGCTTATAAGAAGAAGCTTGCATAGGACAAAAAAGAAAACATTTATGTAAAGTGCTTCTCTTTCTGTGATCTAGTAGAATGAAAATGTAGTAGTTTGTATCTAGGAATATACTCAAAAAGAGTATAACAATTTACTACCACTGCAAACCCAATTAAAAATTCTGGGCTATAACATGCAATTTACTTTATAACTCATTAAAATATTAAAAGGTATACAGTCAGATTTTCATGATGATAAAAATATTTACTTTTACTTTTCTAGTATTATGCATATAAATTTGTAAATTCTAGATTACAGTAATCATGAGAGCATAGCTGGGTAAATTTTAGACGGAGCTATAGTAACTGCTGTATTCTTTATTAGTCATTTCTGCTGACAATATTATGGTAAATATGTTAAAGTTTGACTATGGTTCATAAAATGACAAGGTTCCTTTTATGAATGCTATTAGATATTTAAGTCTACCTCAGTTGATTAAAATTATGAAACAATTAAATATTCTACTTTAATATGGCAGTCTCTGAACTCTTACACTGTATTTAATACTATATTGAATATACTCATAGAAACATTAGAATAAATGGCAAAAATCCAGGTTTGACTTCAGTGTAATTTAATATTTATAGTGTTTTCATGTTCCAAGCAAAATATGCTGATTAAAATGAACAGGAAGTCACCATCTGGTTGATCTAGTTAGAAAAAAAGAAGCTGAGCTTATACAGTGCAATATGCCTTGGGTTTTTTCTCTCCTTTATCCTTTCTTAATTCAAATAAATTTCTTTGTGATTAAATGTTATTAAATACAGAGAAATAATAAGCAAAATGAAAACTGTTAGTCAATAACTAAATATCATTAGCAATTAATTAAGCAAGTTATCAGTATTGTATTTAAATATGGAGATTTGAAGTGTCACTCTAAGATTAGTGTAATAAGAGCAAATGATTTTCAGAGTAATCATTACTATAAGTGGAAGCTTTTCACTTAGTCAATGAAGAATTGTTTTTACATAATTTTTTTGAAAAAATATTCAAAAATAATTTTTGACTCAAATGGAGCAATGATATAAACAGATTTGTGAATTAAATGTATGCATTACCAGATAGGGTAATTTCGGAAGAAGCAGCTAAACAATGTCTTTTCATGTAGAAATCCTAGGGCCCTGGGGGCACTGTGATTGCCTGTGAGAGGTTTGGCCCGTATTTGAATGATATCAGTGGAAAACCTGAGTTTTAGGTGTGAGTGTTTGACTTTCTCCATGTTTACTTATCTGTGTGATTCCAGGCATCTTGGATCAGTTATGAAACTGTCTAGCTCTACACTTCCTGATTTCTTATAACCAACTCTCAGAATGAGCCCTTTTGTGTATTTTTCTCCTAACTTCCTTAAAGTAGCCCCAGGCCAATCTGAACTTAAAAAGCATAGAGTGAGAGAGGGATCTTCCATTTAATCAAGTCTGTCAGTTAACCTGTTCCTTACTCCATGGTGTTATTGGATTATTACTTATTTCATATTAAAATAATCAAATATGAGATATCACTACATAGGCAATTCTTCATTCCTCACTCTAGGAATCTGCTGTTCTCAGTCAACAAAAGTAGACTATGATACTTCAGTAGTTTCTATAGACATGTTGTAGTTTAACACCACATTAGCAACTATCACAAATATCTCTAATTAGGGTTTTTGAAGATAACAAAATTGTTCAAGATTTAATGTCTTCTAGAAGTATACCACAGCTCACAGCTCACTCACATACTGTACTGTATTTTATATAGTTAAAATTTCACTATAGTCCATAAAATGGTATTGAAATAATTTAAACCATATTCTGTGTGTGTGTGTGTGTGCACGCGTGTGCACGCACGTGTGTGCTGGTTCTGTGCTTGCGTACTCTTCTTGAGCATTTTTGCTTGAGGCTAGTACTCTACTACTTTAGTTATAACTTCATTACTCTCAATTTTTTGAGGTTTATGTGAGGATAGGAGTCTCACATATTTTCCTCCTGGAGCTGACTTCAAACCCTGTCCTCAGATCTCAGCATCCTGAGTAGCTATGATTACAAGTTTGAGGTGCTGACAATAATGTAAGCCATATTATATGGAATAAATCTTAGAATGATCACAAACAAGACCATACTAAAGCTACCAGCACAACTATGTTTATTGCAGCATTATTTACCATAGCTAAGATATGGAACCAACCCAGATGTCCCTCAATAAATGAATGAATCAAGAAAATGTGATATATACACACAATGGAATTCTATGCCTCCATCAGAAAGAATGACATTGCCCCACTTGTTAGGAAATGGAAAGACTTAGAAAAAATTATATTTAGTGAAGTAAGCCAGGGGCAAAGAAACATAGGTCCCAGGGTTTCCCTCATTTGCAATAACTAGTATATGTCTGAGACAAGCAGAAACGGCCAGATAAGTTGGTGTTAGGCAAAATGGACCCCAACATAAGGACTCAAATGGTTTTTCTTTCTTGCTATTGTTTCTAACATATTTATAAGATGATTTCTTTGTTGCTTTGTATGTCCATCCCCCACAGTATAAACTCCTGTTTTCACTGTATTTGATGTTGATATAATTTGTGGAGAGGAAGGGAAAAAACAAATTGTTTAAATAAGGATACAGGTGGACCCATTGCAACAATGAGCTGTATAAGTCGTTATGTAGAAAAACGAACTTTACAACTTTGGGAGAGGGCAGGGGTAGATGGAAGGGCAGAGATGGTAAAGGGAAATAAAAGAGGAGGCAACACTGCTTGATAAGACATGTACTCATTTAAACGGTTTGGTTTTGCCCTAAATAGGGATACAGGTGGGCCCATTGCAGCAACAATGATATGTACAAGTCCTTATGTCAAAAAACAAACTTTACAACCTTGCCGAGAGGGGGTGGGGAAGATGAGAAGGGATGGGAAGGGATGGGAAGGGGAAACAAAGGAGGAGGCTACAATGCTTGATAAGAAATGTATTCATTATCTTTCCCATGTAATTGTAACCCCTCTGTACAGTATTTTCACAATAAAAATTTTCTAAAAAAGAAATGTACTCATTACCTTGCAATTGTAATTGTAACCCCTCTATATGGTATTTTCACAATAAAAAACTTATTAATAAAAAAAGATTTTCCCAAATACCTTTTATTTATGTGCCAGAGGGAAGTTAGTAAAATCTCAAATTTAAATGAACTCTTTCCTTAGAGGTTATCTTATCCCACCACTTTGACTAAAATGTGCAATTGATTTGTATAACTATGTCTAGGCTTCACAATTTTTATACAACTGGTGCTACTAACTCTGCCTGTACTACCCCTTGGATAATGAATGTGTGCCACCAACTCATTTCAAAATACTGTTTATTATTCAGAAAATTTGATGGGATGGTACCACCCTATTCATCTTTTATCTGGAACAGAAGTTAATTATTATTATCAACTTTTTGTACTATCAGCACACGGAAGACTTGATAAACATAGACACTGACATAGAAATAGACATAGACATAGACATGAGCCCCTAAGACCTCAAGACTATCTTTTTTGGTTGTTAACTAAAGTCCAGAAAGTGTATTGCTTTATAAAGTTAATGATGGCAGTGAGCATGTTATCACTGAACAGCCAGTAATGGCTAGTGCCCAGGATGAATAGCACATATTAAATGCAAAGGCAAGGAATTTCAAAGACAGTCCAATTAAAGTAACTAAGCAACAATGAAAATATACATACACACACATACACACACGTATACTAGTTTCTTTTGGGACTTTGAAATTATATGATCTGTGATCTTAAGTCTGAGATGTGATTCCCAGCTTGTGTTTATTACAGGACAGCTATTGAAGAAAGTCCATAGTCTCACTACATCTAGAAAGTAATCTGTTCCTGGAAATGATAACAAGTTCCACAGGTGAAACAATTGTTGCTGATGGAGACAATGAAGATGAAGGAAATGAAGCTGATGATTTTGATGAACCAAGAAAAGCACAAGTGAAAAATACTCTTTGAGATACTCTAGTCAAAAATGGACAATGATCAAACAAAAATGGGCAAGACTAAGTTATTAAAAGCAAGAGCAAAAAAACGGACTCATTAAAAGAGAATGAGATAGAGATAGATAAAAACCTTCTAAGTGCCTTATAGACTTCGTTGCAAACAAGGATAGAAAAGATAGTTCTCTTCCCAAAGAGGAGGCCACATTCATCATTTATGTAAAGAACTTCTTCTAGATGACTGACTGGGAAATAAGTCAGATCTCTGGCAGTGGACACAGTGTATTTATGTAAATGACTTAAATAGCTTATTGAAATGTTCTTTCATTTCTTTTCTGTAAGAGTTGACATCTAGCTGTCCTTTTTATAATATAAAGTGATTAATTTCTCTATCTTTTTTGATAAACTTGTTTGAGTTTCAATGCCAGGAATATATTGTCCAGAATGTTTGGACAATACACTCACAATCATTTGCTTGGTTTTAAGTACATATGGGCTATTATTAAAAGACACAATATTACAGGTATTAGGTAGGGAAAAAATGAGGAGACACAAATCTACATGTGAAATAAACTCAGTATTTTAATAAAGTTAGTGTGCCTGGACATAAAGACAGATAACACAAATATAAATACCCATAATGAATAATTTACTTATATTACATTGGAAAAAGTAAAATAATTGGTGTGTGTGTGTGTGTGTGTGTGTGTGTGTGTGTGTGTGTGTCTGTATTCAATTCTTAGGGCTTGAACTCAAGGCCTGGGCACTGTTCTTAAGTTTTTTCTCAAAGCTAACACTCCACCATTTGAGTCACAGCTCCGATTCTGGATATTTTTTGGCAGGTAATTAGAGAAAAGAAGCTTATGGACTTTTCTGCTCAGGCTGGCTTTGAACCATGATCATCAGATCTCAGTATCCTAAATAGCTAAGGTTATAGATATGAGCCATTGACGAATGACTTATGCCAATTTTTTGTTCATTACCATCTCCTTAACAGTGGTAACATGAAGCATGTCCAACACCAATAACCTATTTATCTTTTCCTCTTACTTATTCTCAATATAACTACGTGTGTGTGTGTGTGTGTGTGTGTGTGTGTGTGTGTGTGTGTGCAGGTGCTAGGGCTTGAACATATGGCTTGGGTTTTTGGGCTTTTGTTCAGTACTAGCACTCTACCACTTTGAACCACAGTGCTGTGGCTTTCTCTGAGTAGTATATTCAAGACAAGAAGAGTCTTGCAGACATTTTTTTGCCTATGCCGTTTTCATAACATAATACTCAGATCTCATCCTCCTAAGTAGCTATAATTACAGGTGTGAACCACTTGTACCTGGCATAACTTACTACTTTTCATTATAGCATGTAATATATTTATAATGCCTTTGGGGTTGTTGTTAATTATATAGAGTTGTCCTTATACTAGAATGTAGGCACACAAGGAAGACAGAGAACCTTGTTGTTTCACTATGATATCTCAAGTGTCTAACAATGATGTGTTGAACACATCTTTGTTGATTGAACATGGCTCTTCAAGAAATAGAGCCTGACACTTAATAACGTTCAAAAGCTACAGCCAGCTCTGGAGTATGACAAATAATCTGTGAGCTATGTAGGTAAGATCATTTTTACAGATACATAACTGGTTTTATAGAATCATATTTCAGCGTTTTTTATTGAAATATAAAATAAAGACTTTAGGAAGAACATCAATTTTATTTATTATAAAGAATAATTTGATCTAGGACCCAGGAAGTGATATCTCTGTTTTTCTTTTTGTTTTGTTTTCTTTTGTGCAATAGGTATAGCTGTTTCTCACCGATAAATTGATCTAACATCACTATTCAGATATCAGAAAGTTACTACACACCTGTTATATATAAACTATAGTAAACAGCATCAAAATATGACTAATGCCTCAAGGATTTTATTTGGTAATTAAATATTACAGACGAAATAATTGCTCAAAATTTGACTGTATTCAAGTTGAGCAGTTACTGAGTTAAGTAGGATTTTCCTGAAAATGCACTGAACTTCATTTCTCTTATTCAGGTAAGTCTCTGCCATTATTTCAGAGAAAGAGTTTTATATTGGGAGAATTGAGTAAGTGGGAAAATTCTAAGGAAAAAAAATATATACACAAAGAAGCATGGTGTCTGATTTATAGCGCCGAGACCTAGATGGAATACAGTCAGGTAGAGAAAACAAAGTGTAGAGTTTTGTTTTTCCCTCTGGACTGCAGAAACACTCATTTAAAATATCAAGTTTATGTTTTACTTTTGTGTCATTTTTATTTCTTCCAGGTTACCATATATCTTCAATAAAGTGTTTGTCACAAAGCCTTTGTGACAGTGGGATTGAGAGACATCAGTGGTGAAAGACAAAGAAAATACAGAGCTTGTTTACACCACACTTCAGCTCAGAGAAGAGCTCCATTAGAACCTATGGAGGAAAGTGAGGGCCCTTAATGCATCTTATACCAGAGGCAAACTGAGCAAGGTCTATTAGTAAGATTAAAAGCAAGTAAAACTAACAGTGCCAAGTGACTAAGGAAAACAACCTCTTCCCAAATCTATAGTTTAAAAAATTGTGTACTGGTTGTACAAGGTCCACAAGGCTGAAGTTTAGAGCTGACCATAATCAAGTTTACACTTGGGACCTTTATTAAATGAATTCATTTATAATAAAATCATAAATAGTGTATGAGTCATATGAAAGTGGACACATCTGCAAAATAATTATGAAAAAGTGCAGAATATGTATATCCGTATAATTTTCAATTATTTATCTTAACTATAAGTAAGAATTGTAAGGATCCATAGAAAAGATGTAAATTTATTTTCAATTACCAGTTTTGGACATGATAAATATTTTTCTGAGTAAGTATCTGCACAATGTTTTCTTGCCAAAGAAAAGTTAAAGTAACATTAAGTTTAAAATAATCCTTCACAAATAATGTATATGAAATAATTACTAAATGATTACATATTTTAGCTGATCGTGCTTTACATGAGTTCAAAGTAGGATATATTTAAACATGACATATTTTATTAAATTGTTATATACCTGCTACATATGTTTTGTACTTTGGAACTAGAATTATAGAGGATTCTTTTTTGTATATTTTATTGTAAACATACCGTACAGAAGGGTTACAGTTACATGAGTAAGGTAATGAGTACATTTCCTATCAAGCATTTTTACCTCTTCCTTTGTTTTTCCCCTCCCATCCCTTCTCTCCCCACCTCCCCAACTCCTCTCCCCTCCATCTCCCAAAAAGTTATAAAGTTCAATTTCAACATAGTGTCTTGTACATCTCATTACAATTGGTCAACCTGTATCCTTATTTCAACATTTTGTTATTTCCTTTCCCCTCCACAAATTAGAAAAATGTATTTAACCTCTGACACATATTACATTGTCTTAATGAAAATACAGTGATTATTCATATACTTATAAAATTGAAACTCATTTCAGGAAAGCCTAAAGTAAAACTTCGAAGTAAAAATGATGGCAATGTAAATAACAGATAGACATTACTAATGTAAATAACAGATAGACGTATTTTTAAAAAATATTGACATGATACATGAGAAACAGGAAAAAAAAGTTTTCAAATGTAGATAGAATTAAGTAAACAGAGACTGAGTAACAAACCTTCAAATTCACAGGATTTGCATTAAAATTTATGCTCACAAGAAAACCTAGGGAGGTTTTATCAAATAATTGTATATACATAAGCATACTTATTTTCATAGTAACACAATTGTATTAAATTCAATCAGGTTTGGAGTAATGTAAAGTGGTATTATTTTAATAGAATATGTTTCAGTATTGATACAATTTAATTTATTCTCTCCGAAATCTCAAAGAAATGTCTGATATCAACACTGATTCTCAAATATATATTACTCAGATTATTTGAAGAATGTGGTTAAATAACTGTTTACAGTCCACTTTTACTCCATCTGTCTCCAAAAGGAGTTAGATTCAAAGGCAAAAAATGGCAGATGCCTCCATTATTTGTAAACATGTTGATAACAAAAACTTCTAGCAAATATTTGCTAGAAGAAAGATTATCTCTGAAACTTTTTAGAAAGATACGTCTAGTTTAGGATTACTTATGATAAGTAAAGTTACAAAAACAGAGCTCTACAGAAAATGTGATAAAAGTTATATAAGGATATTTTTTTCTTCAAAATTCCCCATGTACCTATAATTCAGATATCAGATTTATTGCCTTAATCTGTTTCTCTACAACAGAAGCTTATGTCCACTACAAGAATAAGAACCTGGGGACCTGTCTCAATGTTTTTGTCTCTACTTCTTGAAATTATTTGAAAACTTTAATATTGATTAAAATTTGATTTATAGAAAGCTTAGTAATCCTTTTCATTGTCCTTATTTTTTGATTAATGGTACTGAGACTTGAACTCAGAGTCTTGTGCATTCTGGGCTTTCTTGCCTAGAGCTCTACCACTTGAGCCACATCTTCAGCCCAGCATTGTATTGGTTAATTAGAACTAGAAGCTTGATGACATTTCTTCCAGGGCTGTCTTAAAACCTTGATTCATCAGGTCTTAGCTTCCTGAGTATCTAGTCTTACAGGTGTGAACTATGGCATAAGAAAAATCCAGTCTCTTAACTTGTTCAACTGTACTTTGATAGCCTCAACATAAAATATCTCACTTGTCCACAAGTATTTAAGGAATGGTTAAACAATCTATAGCATACTATAACTGAAAAAGAATAAAATAGTTCCAATTAAAATTTAAAATATGAAAAGAATTCTGTTCTCTGGTAACATCTACGTGAAATTCTGTTCAGTGTGACACAAAAGCACACCCTTCGATGCTATGATTAAGTAAAATGTGGTATTTACATAAAAATGTGCTTGAAACAGTACATAAGCTTAAGGCATATAGCATTGAAGGTGGTAAATTGTATTATAAAGAGATTGAACAAGGTGAAGGCTAACACATGTCACTAAGATTTGAATATAGATCATTTCTATAGTCTAAATATATTCATCCTGACTGAGATTGCAAGAAAGAGGTAACAAGGGCCTCAGACCTCCTCTTCATATTTTTAACTATAAAGTGAGTACAAACATCCTACTAGGGGCACTAGGAGAAATAGAAAATAGAAAACAAGATCTCTCATGTTTTATTTGAATGTTCATGTTCTCCTACCTTAAGGATGTTGTCCAATAGAAATGTGACTGTTGGTAAGTGTAAATGTGCCTTGTGCTACTGGTGAAAAAAATAACATTTTAAATATATTACGTTAAATAAAGTATGATATTAACATTTAAAAATAGTTATGCAATTCAAGTGTCTGTGGCTTACCCCTGTAATCCTAGCTTCTCAGGAGGCTAAGATCTGAAGATCTCAGATCAAGCCAGCCCTGGCAGGAAAACTGAGAATTCTATCTCAAATTAAATACCAAAAAGTCAGAAGTGGAGCCATAGTTCAAATGGTAGAACATTAGTTTTGAGCAAAAAAAGCTTAGGGACATTACTCAGGCCCTGAATTCAAGCTCACTAACAGTACAAAAGTAAAACATAAAAAAATAAACATTAAAAACAAATACATACATATACATACACACATACATATATACATATACACACATACATACATACATATAACTAAAAAAGATCAGGCAAACTCAGTGATAAATATGTAGCAGAGGACAAACTACCAAGTAGGAAGTACAGTGAACACAACTGATTCATGGGTTTAGTTGAAGTGTTTTTGACTAAGTGTAGTTATAAATAAATAAGATATCACAAACAAAATGTTTAAAATCTTGTGCACTTTTTGTGCAGCTCAGTTCTTCAGAGATGCTCTCAGTTTGCCCTGAGGCATCATTAGCCATGTGAAAATCACTGGGTGAACTGATCAGTGTTTCCCTATCCTTAATTTCATGTAAATATACCTCCCAAAGAGCAAATGGTGCCCAAAAAGGAAAGATTAAAGATTATGGTAATTCTCCCAAGACAAAAATGAAAAGTAATGTGCTTAATTGGAGAATTTTAGATTTGTTACTCTCATGGCTTTAGCAAAGTTAGGTGGTTGTACGGGAAAAATGAATCAAGTACTTTGCTATTTAAGATCACAATAAATATGATCTAGGTTTTCATAACCAGTATTCTGTTTACAATAGTAATTTTGTAAGAATAATGCAGGTTACTTCATATGATTTCCAGATATAGATTCTCTGATATAGATTCTCAGATATAGATTCTATTGTATGCAAATGTGAGTTGTTTTAGAGTACTAAACTCAGTGTATACTGGATATCTGCAGGCCATCAGCCATTGAAAACATTTAGCTGATCTCTGAGAGTGAATATTCATAATTCAAGAGGAAGGCCAGTGAAAAGAAGTTGGACATTAAATAGGAACATACCCATTTTCTTATAGCCAAATACATAGGACAGAATTGCTAAAGCCAAATTGTGGGGAAGTGAAAGTCATGGATTATTGTCCGTATTGAATAATGCAGAAATATGTAAGTTCTCATCACTTTCTACAGCTACATTTTGCTTCTAACTGGTTAATTTTTTATTGTCTAGGTGATATACAGAGGGATTACAGTTATATAAGGTATGTGTACATTTCTTGTCAAACTATTATCCCTTCCCTCATTATTCTCCTACTTTCCCTCCTTTCCAATCACCTCCACCCAACTTATTGTCTTATGCATTGGCTCCCCTCTGGTCTTTTTTTTCACCATTCTGTTGTTCCCCTTCCTTTCCCTGATTCAGATAAATGTCTATATAATACTAGGGTACCAAAATCAAATGCAGTGACAATAGGGCATGTATCATAGGGGGAAGAACATACAAAAGAAAGACAAAATCAGATGGTACATTAAAAACAACAACAACAAAGAAAAACCTCTGTGTCCACGTCTTGGAGTTCATTTCGCTTAGCATCATCTTCTATGTTCATATATACATAGCTATTGAGCTATTCTGCTCATTTGCTAGGATTATCCTAGATGTAAACTATTTATTGCAAATAAAGAAAACCATAGAATCTATGTTTCTTGGGGTCTGGTTTATTTCACTTAATACGATTTTTTCCCACATTTTTCCATTTCCTTACAAATGGGGTGGTGTCATTCTTTCTGGTGGAAGCACAGAATTTGATTGTGTGTGTGTGTGTGTGTGTGTGTGTGTGTGTGTATCACAGAATTCCATTGTATATAAATATATTATATATATCAAATTTTCTTGATCCATTCATCTACTGAGGGGCATCTGGATTGGTTCTGTATCTTAGTTATGGTGAATAATGTTGTGGTGAACATAGTTGTGCTGGTAGCTTTAGTATGGACCTACTTGTAGTCATTTGGGCTAAAGACTTAATGAGAGACTGACTCTCTGAAGAGGAAATAAGAATGGCCAATAGACATGTGAAGAAATGCTCAATATCTCTGGCCATAAAAGTAATGCAAATCAAAACAATATTGAATTCCACCTCACTCCAGTTAGAATGACTATAATCAACAAATCTAACAGCAACAGTTGCTGGATGTGGCTAAAAGGGAATGCTAAGAAAGAAAAAACCACTTGTGTCCCTATCTTGGGGTTCATTTTGTTTAACATCATCTTAACTGGTGATATATACGTAGTTTATGACCTTTTCTGCTTGTCCCAGACATACTCTAGTTATTGCAAATATAAAATACTTCTGAATTTTGTAGGTTACTTCTCTCAAGTGATTTATTTTAGTTTCATTGTATGTCCCTCCCCGATGGTATAACCCCTGTTTATGATGCCAGTGTCCTGCATATTGTACGTACACTTCTCTAACTTGGGGAGGGGAAGGGAAAAAACAAAATGCTTAAATAAGGATACAGGTTGACCCATTGTAACAATGAGATCTAGAAAACACTATGTTGAAAAGCGAACTTTGCAATTTAGGTGGGAAGGGAGTGAGAAGGGAGGGGGTAGTGTAGTTGTGCAGATGGGAGGAGAGGGATGGGTAGGGGAAATCCAAAGGAGGAGGTAACAATGCTTGATAGGAAATGTACCCATTACCTTGCTCATGTAACTGTAACCCCTCTATACAGTATTTTTACAATAAAAAAGTATTTTTTTAAAAAGGGAATGCTACCACACTATTGGTGGGAGTATAAACTTGTTTAACTACTCTGGAAAGCAGTATGGAAGTTCCTCAAAAGACTAAACATAGAGCTCCCCTATGGTTAATGATTGAGAGGCAAAAAAAAAGAAAGAAAGAATTAGGGTTTTCATATATTAGTATTTTTGAAGAATATTAAGCTGAGAAAATTGTACTGTGGAGTATTTTACCTAAGGGTTGCCTCAATTAACTGTAGAATTAAATAAGTACTACCACTAGGACTTTTTTTATTCATTCAGAGGAAAAATTATTCTGAACTAAAGATGACCAAAGCGATTTTGCACATACGCTGTAACAAGACTAAATATATAGGTAAAGTATTTCCACAAAATGTTGTCAAAAATAATTTGAATCAGTTCAAATTTTTTGTGCCAATATTACATATTCCTGGAAGATTACAATGTATAAAAAGATGCATGGGATCTTCTAAATTGAATAAATAGTTAAAGTGATATTTAGGTAAATCCTGAATTAGAATATATTTCAATAATTTAATTAAAAGGTTACTTAGATAATTGTTTATTATAAAATCTATAACATAATAGTAATATTGTACACTGACAAGTACAGTTAAGATTTTTTTAGATCAAAGGCTTTTCTTTCTAGTCATAATGAGGCAATATTCTTTTTAAAAATATTATGTACTATATGTACATAATCCTTGTGAGAATAAAAGCAAAAGTAAGGTGGATATCTATATAAGCTGAAAGAAATCCATGCATTATATGATCTTGCCATTTTTTTAAGATTTTAGTATGTTCCTTTGTTCAGGTATACCAGTATTTTTGAATGTTTTTATTATCTTTAAGTAATTGTACAAAAGAGTTGCCATTCATGAAATAAGTTTATGAACACAATGTGTTTTGATCAGTATCATTCATTTCAGCATTCTCACTCTTCCAAACTCACTCTTTTCCTTACTTTACTTAATTTTAGGTTATTTTTGCCTTTTATCAAAGCTGTTCATGTGTATACTCCATCTTCTTCTGTGTCATTGCTTCCACATTTTCACCTCCATTGATCCACCCCTTCCTTTTATTTCTAAATTCTCTGGCATATACAGTGAATTCTTTTTTTTTAAATTAATTTTATTTTATTTGTGAACATACTGTACAGAGGGGTTACAATTGCATGGGCAGGATAATGCGTACATTTCTTACCAAGCATTGCAGCC
>NW_012267244.1:6387857-6447929 GCF_000151885.1 Dipodomys ordii | reverse complement strand
GGGCATCTGGGTTGGTTCCATATCTTAGCTATGGTAAATAATGCTGCAATAAACATAGTTGTGGTGGTAGCTTTAGTGTGGTCTTGTTTGTAAGCATTTGGGTAAATGCCCAAAAGTGGGATTGCTGGGTCATAGGGGAGTTCTATGTGAAGTCTTTTGAGGAACCTCCATACTGCTTTCCAAAGTGGTTGGACGAGTTTACATTCCCACCAACAATGAAGTAAGGTTCCTTTCTGTCCACATCCCCTCCAGCATCTATACAGTGAATTCTTGCCTGTGTTATCCTTCTTTACCCCCTTTATTCCTTGACCTTTCTGCCTTGGGCCCACCTTTCCTTCTTTCAAATACCCATTTCTTGGTACTTATTTTGTTGCACTTTGACTTGTTCTGTTTTGGAGAATCCCACTATTTGTGCCTATTGCATCTCAGTTAACTCATTTGTAACTCCTTGTGTACCACTCCACAGTATGTTTACTTGTAGAATTAGAGTCATATTCTAGCTACCACAAATGAAGGAAACCAGGCAGCCTGTGTTTCTATGGGTCAGGCTTACTTCGTTTACTATAATTTTTTCCAAGTCTTTTCATTTCCTTAAACTATCATTCATTCTGATTGATGAGGAAAATTCTATTGTGTCTCTATGCCAAATTTTCTTGATCCTCTCATCCAGGAAGGGACATCTAGGCTGATTCCATATCTCAACTATAGTCAGTAAACTGTAATGAACATGGTTGTGCTGGTAGATTTAGGTGACCTTGTTTTTGCTCTATTGGTTAAATATGCAGAAGTGGAATTGCTGGGTCATATGTTTAGTATTTTGAGGGACCTCCATACTGCTTTCCAGTATAGACACTAATTTCATTGTTAGTAAACAGCTTTGATATAGAATGATTTTTATCATTAAGAAGCAGTTTTTGGGGCTGGGAAGGTGGTCAGTAGTAGAGCGCTTGCCTTGCATTCATGAGGCCCTGAGTTTGATTCCTCAGCACCACATAAGCAAAAAGAAAAAAGCCGGAAATGGTGTTGTGGCTCAAGTAGTAGAGCTCTAGCCTTGAACTGAAGAGCTGAGGGACAGTGCCCAGGCCCAGAGTTCAAGCCCCACAACCAGACCCCCCCCAAAAAAAAAAGAAAAGAAAAGAAACAGTTTTTATTTACCTGTTTGTTTTATGGGTTCTCCCCATCATTACTTTGTATTTACATTACTTTATTTTCTGAGAATGCACATAAAAGGACATCTTCAAATAAAATTTTACTATAATAAACTGCTTACAGAATATTTAGGTATTTAAAAAAACAAACCTACATTATGAAAATCATTTATAATACTCATTTGTGGTTATTGATTTTAAAAGCAACAACTACACATTCATAGAGTCCTATTAGTCAAACTCACTGTCAGCTCCTTCACATATCTATTAAAACTATTCACACAGGACATAGCTAATTTCTTAAATTACAATACTTTGAACACTTATCTACATTTTCCTTGTTTCATCAAAATACAGGGTAAAATAATTCTGAGTTTTGACACTAAGATAATTAACATATTCAACAATAAAGTCCTATCTCTTTGATGATCATTCTATTCTTCCTTTAATTAAAAATATTTCCCCTGTCTTCAATTCTATTTAAAATGTCCAGGCATCTCTATCAAACTATCATACTTAGCCATTATTCAATTATTTCCATCTCTAGTTCCACACAAACCTGCACCTTCTCTAGTTTTCTTAAGTCCCAATTAACTTGGAGATGCTGCCAACCTTTTATGAGGGCTTGTCAGCTTCCTTCAAAAAGTCATCTGCTTTTCTTTGAAGTCATGTATTAGTCTTCTTAATACAGATCTTAAAATTCTCTTTTCTGCTATGCCATTAGTAAGCAAAAGTTAATTGGCCCAGTGCCAATTATAAAAAATGTTCATTTTTTAATATATACTTTTTCTTTTTTTCCAGAGCTGAAGACTGAACTCAGGCCCTTGCACACACCAGGCAGGTGCTTTTCTGCTGAGCTAAACCCCCAGCCCCAATTTTTTATAATTTGTAAACTCACTGTTTCCTTTCTACAAGACATTAGCCACTAAAGTAATAATTTTCTATAATGCATATCTAAATCTGTCTATCTTTTTTTTCAAGAATTTGTATACATAATTCCAAAATACTTCCTGTATAAGGGAGAACCATCCCATATCCAGTATAGATTGATTGTCAGTGGTATAGCAAGAAACAAGAAAAACAATAGTCAGCTATGTGACATTAAGACTGTCTCTCTTTTGCAAAGGTAACATGAAATGTGCTACTGTGATAGTGTTTAAAGTTGTATAAAGAATCTCTGTCCAGTTGAGGAGCATGACTCTTTCATGACAGATGGTGAACACAGGCTCTTATCTGCTTCTATCAATCATGGCTTAGAGAAATTGGCAAAGCTCTAATACTCAGCAATAGAAATACACATATTTATTGACTATCCAGTTCACGGCTAAATAAAGTGGAAGAAATTTCATTAAAATGTTTTCTTGACACATTTTTCACAGCAATCTACTGGTATTTTCTGTTCTATCCCTCAAATTCCTGAGCATGTTGATTTCCCAGGAGTCACATTCACATCATACTAGACACTTGGAATTCTTACCTGAATCTGCAAGGAGTTTAGACTTGTGTTAAAGCCTGTTAAAATTATTGCCATCCTCTTTAAAGGAATTTTTCAAAGTATAAAATCCAGTGTTTTCAATTAAAATGTTAGATAATAGGAGGTAGTTATACATTACAATAAAAACAAAAAAAATAGAAATTTTAGAACAGATTTGTGAATGTCATTGCTTCTTTTAAATGAAATGGAGCTGTCATAACATGCTTAAAAATATGAACATTTGTTTTATCCTCTCTACAGATGTTTTTAAAACATATGGATTTAAAGTAATATAAACATTATTTTTGCTGACTAGATTTGTTTTGTTTTGGGGTTTTACCCAAACCTATTTCTAACAACATATAGTTCTCATCAGTTACATTGTTATTGAGTTCTATTGGCTGAGGCACTGAAAAGATCTTTATGTTTTATGTACATTTGTTTGTTTTGTTTTTCCTTTTTCTTTTCTTTTCTTTTTTTTCTTTTTGTTGTTGTTGGTCTTGGGGCTCAAACTCTGAGCCTGAGTGCTGTCCCTCTTCAGCTCAACGCTAGTGTTCTATCACTTGAGCCAAAGCACCACTATTGGTTTTCTGCTAGTTAAAGAATTTCAAGAATTTTCCTGCCCAAGCTGATTTTGAAAGAAGATCCTCAGATCTCAGTTTCCTGAGTAGCTAGGATTACATGTGTGAGCCACCAGCACTGGGCATTTTTGTTTTCTTTTAAAAAAAAAATTAAATATCTGAAGGCTCTATTCCTGGTATATGTGATGCTTCATTGACCACAACATTAATTTGATAATTATATTATATAACTAACTTTCCTCCACAAAATGCAAACTAGAAGAATTTCAGGAACCAAATTTCCCACCAATTATTTTTCATCCATTAATATGCATATTTAAATTTTTGAGAAATAGAAAATGCCACCCTAATTCAAATATTTAGCAAGACTATTTTGGCTGCCATAGTTGGTTGAATGGTAGCCCCCTCGAAAAAAACAGGCCCATATGCAAATTCTTAGAACATATGAATTGTCTTCTATTGAAAAATAAATGAGCACTTTGTAGACACAATACTTAACAGTCTTGAAGTGGGATCAACTTAAATTACTCAGACAATGATTACAGGTGTCTTTATTTATAAAGCAAAATAGACACCAATTAAAGGGAAGAAAATGAGATAAAGGCCAAAGGAGCAATTGCAGTGGTGGGGACTTCAGGTTTGTGGTGCCAAAGCATGCCCCAAATAACATGTTAGAAGATACAAAAAGAACTGCTTGGATCCCACATTCTACTGATATTTTGATTTCAGAGATCAGACCTTCATAGCTATGAGAAAAAACTAGACTTGTTTTAAATCACCATGGTGGAGTCAAGGTATAAGATGGAAGACTAAAAGCATTCACTGTTTTGACTGCAAAAAAAAAAAGGTTATAACTCAGGGAGAGAGAACTATAGGAACCACAAAAAAGATAGCAAGAGAGAAAATGTACAAGGAGTCACCAAGGCACCAGAGATAAGCAGCAAAACATTCTAAACCCAGCCCTGTATTCACATCAGGATGAAGAGAGAGACTCAAGGTTTGATCACAAGGTTTGATCACAAGGTAAAATAAAGAGTCATGTGTTTGAACTACATTTCCAGACACAAAATGAGCTCATATATCCCACAATCTTTACAGACCAGGGATTTTGTGAGTCAGAGCTCAGATATACAACACTATACAGAAATAATTGAAAAGATAGAAGATCTGTGCAACCAACTTAAGCCAAAGCAGGAGCTCCTATATCCCTTCAATTCCTGAACAGAATTTGAAGACCCGTAGACACCTGTCCAGATGAGAAGCACTGACCTTTTTTTTTATTGTAGTTTTGCTTTTTCTCTCTATCTTCAATTCCCTAGCTCTCCTAATTCCACTAACCAAGCAAATGTCCAATCAAGACTCAGTTTGGATTCTGCTAATCAATAGGAATGTAGATAAATTCTCTGATGCTGAACTTCTTGAGGGAAGCCACTGCTGTATGCAACTGAAGGGCATGACTAACACACTTATGAGTTAAGAGGCAGGTTCTTAATGGAAAATACCTTAGGGGAAACAGCCAGTGAAGTAACAGTGAAGTAAGCCAGGCCCAAAGAAACATAGGTCCCATGGTTTCCCTTATTTCCAATAACAAGTATATGTCTGACACAAGCAGAAATGGTCAGGTAAGCTGATGTTAGGCAAAATGAACCCCAAGATTAGGACTCAAATGTTTTTTTTCTTTCTTGCTTGCTATTGTTTCTAACATATTTATAAGATATTTCTTTGATTCTTTGTACGTCCCTCCTCCACGGTATAACCCCTGTTTTCACTGTATTTGATGTTGGTATAATTTGTGGAGGGGAAGGGAAAAAACAAATTATTTAAATAGGGATACAGGTGGGCCCATTGCAACAATGAGATGCACAAGAAATTATGTGGAAAAACTAACTTTACAACTTAAGGCGGGGTGGAGGGGGTGTGTTGGGGAGGACTGGGTGGGAGATGGGAAGAGAGAAACAAAGGAGGAGGCAACACTGCTTGATAAAATTGTACTCATGACCTTGCCCATGTAATTGTAACCCCTCTGTATGGTATTTTCACAATAGAGAAAAGAACTCTAGAGTATAAAAAGACAGGAAGCTTGTGATGGATCCTGCTTACTACCCATTTATCCATAGTTTTGGAAAATTGTATTTTCAATTTTCTTTAGTCAATTGTAGTTCAAAAATGTTAAAATTCCTAAGTAAAAAATAAACAACTGTAAAGGGTTTAAATGCATAAGGTGTTGAATAGCACCAATAAATTTGGTGCTTCTGTTTCATCCAGCCCACAGCATGACTCATCTTGGTTTTTTGTTGTTGTGGTGGTGGTGGTGGGGCTTGAATTCAGAGCCTGGGTGCTGTCCCTGAATTTTTTTTCTCAAGGCTAGTGTTCTACCACTTTGAGCCACAGCACTACTTCTGGTTTTCTGGTGGCTAATTGTTGATAAGACTCTCACAGGGACTTTTCCGTCCAGGATGGCTTCAAATTGTGATTCTCAGATCTCAGATCTCAGTCTCCTGAGCTAGGATTATAGGCATGAGCCATTGATGCCCAGAATGAATCAACATTCTTTCTAATGTGTATCTACACTATGTAATCTATCTGTCCATCAGTTATTTAGTAACCACCGTAGTTATCAGACCAATTGCTTCAATATTGCAGCATTTCAAGGAATTCTTACCTTATTTAATAATTACCCCAAAGTAGAAGAGTGATGATATTAGCAACTTGAATATACCAAGGAAAAGTTGTAATGTGCAATCTCAACATGAAAAAGTGAAAATTCTTGACCATAAAGAAAAAAAATTCATTCTGAAACTAGCATCAATAAAAAGAGCAAATCTACTTTTGAAGTTGAAAAAGAGGGAAAATAAATGAGTATTTGTTTCACTCTCTTGCCCCAAATTATCCAATTGATAGCCATAAGCTGTGATAAATGCTTAATTAGGGTAGAAAAATACAATAAATTTGTGTTATGTATGTGCATATATTCATGCATGCATACATGAATATGAAATCAAAGTAGAATTTTATGGCTAGGTACTATCTATGGTCTCAGAAATCTGTAAAGTTTCTAGAACATATCCCTCACAAATAATTTGTTTCAGCAGCCTCAGGAAAGTAACTATGTAGATAGTGAAAATAACTAATGTATGTTATACCTAAAGAAATGTGATAGATGTGACTGTAATTTGCACATATTCCAAAGGATATACTGGAGGTATATTAAGGATATTGTCACACTGTTCCCATATTATGGATACTTATTTATTAATTTATTATTAAAATGATGATAGTCCTAATTCTGTCTTCAGCATTATTGAGGATGCAAAGGTAGGATGAGTCACCATCAGATGGAAAAAATTGAAATTAAATTGGATGTAAGAATAGAAGTTATTGGCTCTCCCAGCCTCTCATCTGTCCCTTCTTTCGTTCTCACAGAAATATAATTCACATGGACAGCAGTATTAGATCTTGTATCCTGACAGAAAATAGACACTTTTGCCAATCATGTTAATGTCAGTTATCTATAGAAATTATTTCAAATGGCTACACAAGTTGAGATTTGGAAAATGAGAAATCAGTGTGGGTTATGGCGACAGTGTGGGTAAGACGTGAGATGAGTGTAAAAGGTAGACAAAGTACAACTGTGAGGGAAAGGAAAGTGTGCTCTAGTCAGAAAAACAAGAATTAACGTTTTGAAGTGACAGGGACACGTGTACAGCATGAATCGAAAGAGGCTGGTCTGGCTGTGAAGGGTCCTTAAAAACAGATATAGATTTCATGGAGTATAATTAAGGAATATCTGAAAAAACCAATTTTTATTATTTCTTTCATTTCCAGAATAAGAGTAACATTAGAGATGAGTCAGTAGTTTTATCTCCCATAGTCCACCAAATGTTGGATGATAAACTAAAAGTGGAGAAAATCACTGAAATCAAGTTGCTTAATAATATGCTAATCTTTCTCTTCTCTACCTCTACACATTCCTAGAAATCTTAAAAGTCTGATAATTTGCTGGAGCAAATTGTGGCCAAAGATTATTGGACTAAGGATTATCATATTTTAGGAGCTAGCTTGACAGGGATCCATGGATCAGCATTTTCCATGGCTTCCTGGTAGTCCTATAAATAAAAAATTGCATAAAACTTTCTATGTTTAGAAGGGCAAAGATGTAGAATATTGAAATATTCCTAGAAAGATAGACATTTACACTCAGTTTCTATTTTATTTAAGCCTTATTGTTACTGTGTATTTTACTATCGTTCCAACATATACATTTAAGCAATAATTTGTGAGTTGCAAGATTTTCCGATGCTTAATTCTCTAGTAGGTGTTATGCTCTAAGAAGAGCATCTCAAATTGTGGCAAAAATAATTGGTTAACATGTTTGCTGGAAAACAGTGTTATGTTTTCTTGTGTTTGTTTCAAGATCTATTTTGCTATTCTTTTTCAAGAGTCACAAAATCAAACAGTATAGTAAATATTTTTATATTGGATTAAAAAGTTTCACATTTTATACCTTTTAAAAATGTATTTTTGGGTTGGGAAGGTGGCTTAGTGGTAGAGCACTTGTTTGCATGCATGAGGCCCTGGGTTCGATTCCTCAGCACCACATAAGCAGAAAAAATAAAAGCCGGAAGTGGCTCCTTTGCGCAAGTATTAGAGTGCTAGCCTTGAGCTGAAGGACTGAGGGACAGCGTCCAGGCTCAGAGTTCAGGCCTCATGACCGGACCCCCAAATAAATAAATAAATAAATAAATAAATGTGTATTTCTAGAAACAGAAAATAATTGAATGTATATATCTTGATATATTTTAGCACTTGAGAGTCTGTATCCTTTTCTCAAAAGATATCTTCCAGAATACTATACCAAATACATTTTGAAATATATTTTAATGCATTGTTCAAAATCGTCCTTGCACTCATAACCTGATTTATAGAATTTTAGTCTTTTAGTACAATAATATTGAAAAGATGCCAAAATAATTATTTAAACACATCTGTGAGAGTAGTGAGATGGCAAGGTGGTAATAGTCCTTTAAAAAAAATCAGTGCAGGCCCTTAGACCTCTTGGAGCCCAAATTCAGTAACCAGTTGTACTTGAAAGCCTCTCCTGGCCCCATGTGGCCAGAGATCCACCCTGCCTCCTACTGCTGACCATATTCTTCATCTGGTCATTTTTGAGGTTCTTAAAATCAGTGTTGTGGTTTTCTGCCACTAATTGCTAACAGTGGCTAAATTATTGGCATTATTAACTGAGAGAGTTACTGTCACTAGGCAAAGAGTGCAGAACTCTACTGCAACAAAAGCAGAAAAACAAAAATCAATATAGTGGCTTTTTGTTCTGCCAAGGAATCTAAACAGTAATTTAGGGCAACTTTAAAATTCTTCACAAGTAACTCCTGTTATTGTTTTATTTGTTGCATCAATGGGAAAATACATCTGTCATGCCTTTATACTATTCTTTTACAAGGGGGAAAACACATACAGGCTCTTAGGTTAACAATGCTCTTAAAATCCTCAGGATTTAGTTTGCTCATTAACTTATTTAGCAATTATGTGGAAAACAGTTACCTTATATCAAACCCTGGACAATACAGAAGTGAAAAATTTTAGTTTGTAGTCAGCCTGGATAAAAAAATAAATAAGGTTCAGAAGTAGCATGAACTGACTACTAAGTTATTATTAATAGTATTAAAGACACAAATAGGGTGGAAGGCCATGCAAAAAAATAAAAATGAAGCATACTCTTTGATATTTTAAAGAGAAACGCCTCTGAGGAGAAGGCATCTAGATCAGACTGAATGACAATGTAGTCATGCAGCCACCTGTCAGGCCAAGGGCCAGTGCAGGTACAGCCCTGCTTACTTTAGGAAAATGCCCAGGGTTTGGGTTCATGTTTATTTTATTGATAAGGAGGACTGGGGCTTCCAGGTGACAACAGGGTGATATGAAATCAAGAAAGATGCAAATTACAGTTTCTGTCTTTAATCTACTGAAATGCTAAGTGACTGTTACTAGAAGGCTTGAAGAAGAAAGATTATTAGCTCTCAGGGCAAAGTAAATGAACCAGGTACTTTCTTCTGTTGAAGGAGTGAAATCAGCAAGGCCAGATCACATCTTGTATAATAATGCAAATGTAAAAAAAAATTGTGCTATGGTTTAGGGTGGATCCTAGTTGATTAACAAAAGGTGGGGTGTGCTAGTTCTTGTATAGGTGCAGATCATAAGATCTGATGAAGACTGGATGGGCAGGGTGTCCCTGAAGCAACCTTCTGTACCATGGAGGCAGAGTCAGGAGGTTTTTAAATACAAGGCCAGCCAGGAAAGGGAGACCATGTCTCACAAACAAAAAATAAACAAAAGCTGGGAGGCTTGACTCAGGGAGTAAAGCCAGAGGAGGCCCTGAATTCAATCTTAAATATACCCAACATACAATCATACATATACACAGAGAATCTGACTTTAAACGTTTTAGCTTAAGACATTAACTTATGAAGGAGAGCTTTAACTAGAACTCAACCTAGGCAAAACATTTTAAAAGTACAAATATGCAATATGCTTAAAGGCCACCAAGGAGATTTTTGTTTCTTATTTAATTCTTTTTCAAAATGTCTACAAGGACCATAAACTACAATAGTATTGAGAAAAGCATTTAAAAATATAAAATTTGTATGGCATTATGTAGAATTTTATATATGCACAGCAAAAAATTAAATCATGCTATATAACTTTGACAATTAAAAGGGTAATGTAATATTTAAAACTCATTACAAGGAAATAAAAGGTTGAACGCAGCTGAATAAGCAGAAGTCTTTTTTAGAGAGCACTTGAATCTGAATCCTGATTCTTTTACTGGTATTTTATGTAACCTTGGATGTCTATGTCTCTCTCTCTCAGCAGTACTGTAATTTGCATTTTGCCAGCCAGGGAGGTACTTTACATCTTTAACTAGACTCAGACCTTTTGTGCTGTTATTTTAAGAATAGGTCTTGTACTATTGAACAACTGGCCTTAGACTAACTCTAGTGTCTATCCAGTTTGAGTTACAGATGGGAATCACCAAATCCTATTTGTTCTAGGAGATAGTGTCTCATTAACCATTTCTCAGCTGACTTTATAGAGTAAATCATCTCATTGCACCTCAATTAGCTGAGATTACAGCTGTGATCTTCCTTGCTACATGGATATATTTCTTCACTAGATTTAAAATTTAGTGTTTTCCTCTTAAAATGTTTGTGTACACATACATATATACACAATTATATGTATACATAATACATATTATATGTTGTGCATTGTATATTACATATATCTAATGCAAATTTTACATAGCTATATTTATTTACAGTAATTTCTGTTTTAAAAAACACCAAATACTCAGTCTATAAATTAATGAAAACCTATGATCAAGACCAGGCGCTAGTGACTCATGCCTGTAATTCTAGCTACTCAGGAGGCTGAGATTTGAGGATCATGGTTCAAAGCCAGCCTGGGCTAAAAAGTTCCTGTGAGACTCTTATCTCCAACTAACCACTCAAATGCCAGAAGTGGTGCTGTGGCTCAAATGGTAGAGCACTTGCCTTGAGAATAAAGAGGCTCAGGGACAGTGCCCACGCCCTGAGTTCAAGCCCAATAACCTACAAAAAAAATCAAAATCACAATAATACGATAATATCAATAATAATGGAAAGTTAAGATAACAGCTTAGAGTCTCAAAACATTTTATAAAATGTATAATTATATTGGTACTTAAAAGCAAACCACTAGCATGGGGCTATTACCCCGTTTTATACAGGAGAAGGAAAGACTACAGGTAACACATCCTATTTAGTAGGAGATAAAATCAATGAAAAACAAAGACTTCACATTGCCATTCAGTGTGTTTTACTATATATATATATATATTTTTACTATATATATGTGTGTGTGTGTGTGTGTATGTATATATATATATATATATATATATATATATAATGACCTAGAAAGTGTAATGCCTTCCCTTAGTCATAAAATCCCCCAAAATCTTACAGATAACACCTGTTCATTCATATTTTTATTGGATTTCACTGTGGGGGTACAGACCAGGACTGAAAACAAACAAAAATACCAGACCCAGTTATTGGGAGATAGCTTAAAAAGATGAATTGAAGACAGAAGTGATGAATATAGTCATAAAATTGAATGCATATTCTACAAGGTTGGGAGGGACAGAGAGAGTGAAAGGGCTGACATACTGTTTTTTAAAGATGAATTGAGCAGAGAGCACTAGAAGGAGCACTGGAAGTTAAAGAAGTCGCCAGATCTAAATATGAATATATTATGAGACAGCATTTATTGCAATTATATAATGGAAATACTGCTTGCTCATTTCTTCATAAACTGATTGCTGGAAATTAAAATAACTTGTGCTTACAGTTCTTTTTTTCTGGCACTTAAGGTGGCTAAATTTTATGTGTCAACTTGGGTAAGTTATGGTACCCAGTTGCTTTGTAAAATTAGACTAGACTAGATAGATGTCTCTGTGATAATATTTTGGTAATATAATTAACACTGAAAAACAAATTGATTTATGGAAAACAGATTAAACTTGATAATGTGATAATGAAGGTGGGCTTTATCCAATCAGTTGAAAGCAGTCTTAATAGTAAATCTGAGAACTCCCAGAGAATAGAATTTTTGGTTTAAGATTACTACATTAAAATCCTTCTGCATTTAAAAGTGGACAAACATATCCTACACATACACACACATAAACATATACAGGCTGTATTTCTCTAAAGAGCTAGAGATATTTTCTTTTTCACTCATATGCCTTTTCTAAATAATAGTATGTTTATTACTACTTTTTAAACTTTGGTGTTTTCTCAGTACTTAGTTTTTATAAGCATTATGCCCACATTTGTTCCTCAACTCCACCCAGATGTGAGCTCGTCCCAGCCCTGGAGTCCCTGCCTTACATCTGGCCCCTCCCTCTCTCTGCCCAGACCCACCTGAGCTCCCATCTACCTCACTTCCTACCTACCAGACTCTCCCCTGATACTGGAATAGGAATAGGTGTCATGTGCTCTGTCTCGGGGGAAATATGGCTCCTCTAATAAACCTTATAATAATCTTTCTCTTGTGCCGGCCTGCCTCCGTGTGGTCCCCTGGGATGGATGTGAACGATCTCTTCAGTCTTAACACTAAAATGTTTAATTTTTGGCTTTTCTTCATGTAGTCTAAAGGTAAGCATAAAATATACATATTAATGATTGAAATATGATCATAAAAATATGCAGTCACTATTGCTTTACACCTCTAGGGCTAACATTCAACATTTTAACATTTTTAAAAATGAATCTATACATAGATTAGGTCATTCAGTTTTCTTTTAGGTATAAATTTTCATCAAATATAAATGAGTGTTCTTTAATATTTTATACATTAAACTATTATGTTTGGGCTACAGTTTCTTGATACATTTTCAAATAAAAAATAAATTCAGATGGGACTGACTAACTAATGGAATTATGTAATAGATTTTAAATGTTCCCACAAAGAAGATTAAGCTGATGTTCAGATTTTGTAATGGGGAATAGGAGGATTATAATCAGAAGTATTTGAGAAGTAGGAAATCTAAGAAGAAGGACAGAGCAAATTTAGTTGTTGATGTATAAAAAGAGATCCTAAAAGTTGGAAGGGAATGATTCATTCAAAAGAGATAATCCATTATGAAAAGTTTGGGAAGTATGGGAGATGTATTTATTAACATGAGAAAAAACAATTAAGGTTAAAAATTTTTAAAAAATGGTAAATTTGAGGTTTAAAAGCAACAGTGTAACTATACAAACGTGAATATAAACTTTAATGCTACTGACATGTGTACTAAATTTACTTGATGACAATCAGATTACTAGAGTCTTACTGGATATTTTTAAAAAATAAGGAAAGCAAGCAAGGTGTAAGGGAATAACTATGAAATTATTAGAGGTGCTCTTGCTTCCAGTTGGCCTTATCTATTATTGACCCCCTATGCATTTCATGTTTCTATTCTTAGAACATGGTCCAATTCTTTTCTTTTCTTTTTTTGTTGGTCCTGGGGCCTGAACTCTGGGCCTGGGCACTTTCCCTGCACTCTTCAGCTCAAGGCCAGCGCTCTACCATTTCTGGTTTTCTAGTGGTTTATTGGAGATAAGAGTCTCATAGAGTTTCCTGCCAGGGCTGGCTTTGAACCATGATACTCAGATCTCAGCCTCCTGAGTAGCTAGGATTATAGGGTGAGCCACTGGCATCCAGCTCAATGGTCCAATTCTTAATCATGCATTTACACCATAGTCAAATAGATCATGATCCTCAGCTCAAGTTCTAGAAGAAGGTTTTGACTTGCTGTTTGCTTCTGGGGTACCAAAAGTGACATAAATCTATCTAATCAGAGGAATCTCAAGATTCTTAAATTTGTTTCAGGAAAACTAATGTAATTTCTTGGCCCTCTTATAGACATAAACAGGATGCATATAGTCTAAGTAGCTATTGGCAGAAGGAAATCTCATTTTAAGATGCATCCAATATAAATTCTGTGAGTGAAAATATTCTCCATAGCCCAGTGTTGGTAGCACATGCTTGTAATCCTAGCTACTCAGGAGGCTGAGATCTGAGGATTGCGGTTCAAAGCCAGCCTGGCCAGGAAAGCCCATGAGACTCTTATCTCCAATAAACCATCAGAAAACTGAAAATGGCATAGTGGATTAAGTGGTAGAGTGCTCACTTTGAGCTAAAGAGCACAAGTCCACAACCACCACCACCAACAACAATAATAACAACAACTTTCATTACATAAACAAGACCAAATTAAATCATCACACAATACAAAACTTTACCTAAGTGTATATATTTCTAGATATTCACAAATATAACTGAAATAGTCATTTCAAGCCATACCCAGTTATTTATTTCTTTTTCATGACAATAAGATTTCATCTATTAATTCCAGTTTTACTCTTTAAGGAAAGATAATAGATTATATAAATACATATGTATTCACAGATATGTGAGTAAAGATACAGAGAGCTCTAAGTAGGAAGACATTATTTTATTTTCTGTGATTGTTTATACTTAATCTTGTCTAAACAGAAATATGGAACATACAATCCTGTAAATTCCCCACAGGCATCAGGATTCTTTTCTACTAACAAATTTATCTTAGTAAAAATACAGAAGAAATACAAACCTGCAATCCTAGCTACACAGGAGGCTGAAATGTGAAGGTTATGTTTCTAAGTCAGCCCAGGCAGAAAAGTCCATGGCACTTTTATGTTTTGCTTTGTTTGGTCTGTTCTGGGGCTTGAACTCTGGGCCTGGGCTCTGTCCCTCAACTCTTCAGCTCAAGGCTAGCGTTCTACCACTTGAGCCATGAACCAAGGACTTTCCTGTCGAGTCTGGCTTTGAACTGCAATTCTCAGATCTCAGCCTCCAGAGTAGGTAGGATAACAGGTGTGAACCACTGGCACCCAACCCATAACACTTTTATTTCCAATTAAATCATAAAAGTATATACCAGAAGTAGAGCTATGGCTCAAGTAGCAGATTGCTAGCCTAGAGTACAAAAAAAAAGCTCAGGGATAGTACCCAGGCCCTGAGTTCAAGCTCCAGGACCAGCACATTCACAAAAACAACGGTACCAACAACAAAAATATGAAGATATAATAAGGATTTAAGACATAATTACTATCCCATACCTCAACATCACTATTACATACCTATCAATTAATGAAGTAGGCCTTAAATTAGGAAAGCAATTCTTTAGAAGCAATAATTTCTTCTTTGTTCTATTGAGAAATAATTTTCTTACTGTTTTGTAGGTATTTTAGCAATAAACTTTAAGTCTCATATTTACAAACAAGAATTTACTAGATAAAATTTACTAGAAAACATTTACTAGATAAAAATTTACTAGATAAATTTGCTGAACACATCAGAGTGTTTCTGGACAAATAGATATTTCTGACTGAACAAAATAAGAAAGTTATAAACATAAGGATAAACAAGTATAAGAATATGCAGCTCTAATTTGCACTCCAAGGGAATAATGTACTAAGATAAAAATACAGAAGCTATTCTTGTTGATTAGAAAATAATAGGATATGATATCATTCCTTTTCAAAATTCATGTGTTGGAGAATAATTGCAAATATCTTACCAAATGAATGAAACTCTAAGAAAATGGAAAAAGATATAAAACAATCCTGCATCATAATTAGGAAAGCAAAAATTCATCATAAATGGAAGTAATGTTATTCTGGCAATAATGTTGCATATTTCAAAAGCTGAGTAAAATACGTTATTACTATATTCTTCCTATAACTATACAATGTGTATGCTATTTAATTAATAGATTTTATTTTGCTACCGTTAGCCTCTAGATTAAAACCTTTATGGTAGCCAATAATCTATTACCTTTTGTATATATGTTAATTAAGTATATTCCTCAATGATCAAAATGCTAATTTAAATATAAACTTATCAAAGTATTTCCACTGACCTGGTGAATGTGCTGAAGTAATGGAATGAATGCTTTGTCCATGAGATCACAGAGGTCACAAGAGACCTCTTCAGAAATTATTGAGTCAAGGCAATGACCTCTATCCTCTAACCCACTGGGACTGAAGTCATATGAACAGCTTTATATTTAAAAATCTTATTGGCACTTAAGCTTTATGAAGACATGAAAAATACCACACCTTTTATAACTTATGCTGAAGTCTTCTTTTTTTATTTTTTTTTTGGGGTCTGGTCATGGGGCCTGAACTCTGGGCCTGGGCGCTGTCCCTCAGCTCTTTAGCTCAAGGCTAGTGCTCTACCACTTGAGCCACAGCACCACTTCTGGCTTTTTTCTTTTGGCTTATGTGGTGCTGAGGAATCGAATGCAGGGCTCATGCATGCAAGGCAAGCACTCTACCACTGAGCCACCTTCCCAGCCCAAATATTGTTTCCTGTGAGTTTTTCTTTTTGCTTGTCCTGGGACTTGAACTTTGGGCCTGGACACTGTCCTTGAGGTTCAGACTGAAGTCTTTAATGTGTACAGTAGTACAATTCTATGCTAATAAAGGGATAACTGATGGTATAGTGCCATAAAGAGATAGTGCAGGAAATTTCAAAAACTGGTTTCCAGAAATTAACTGTGCCACAGCAATACAATTGAATTAAATAGATCATCTCTAAAGGTGAGCCCTTTTTGGTGGGGGAAGAGGTACAGTATCTGTTATGTCTCCTTTAAAAATATGAATCTCATTATGTTGTAATTAGATCTTGGAATACAACCCAGTCTAGTCTAGTTCACACATACGTTATTCTCTTCAATGAAATGAGATATTTAAATGAACATTGGATTCTACTAGGATAAATAAAAGGAAGCTTCCAGTAGTTATAAAAGCAGGTGTTCAGCGGAACTGCCTTCATAATTCAGATGCTTCAGAACATGTTCCTTTAGGTTAATACCTCCTCTCAGGACATTGTGAGATGAAAACGATTAAAAATGGATGCTTCATAATCAATGGTGGGCATATCCCCAGGACTAGACATGCAGATGCCAAGTAGTTTGGATCTTCTCTATAAATCAATGTGATGCTCCACTTGTTAAGCAGTTGCTTTTTACAAGATAATTTAGAAGGGCAAATAAAAGAACAACCAAAGCCAGACTACAATTTTGAAAATATGAGTATTTTATTCTTTAATCTATATTATTTAAGAGTTACACAGAAATAGAGTGGAAAACTCGTATTTATTTTTTAATAATGTCAGTATTATAAGAACTTAAGGGTGAACCAAAAATCCTCTGTAATAGATGGCAAGTCCCATATTACTGTGTAGCATTATGTTATGTGCAAAGCACAGTTTAATATCTTAGTATTTTCCTCAGATTTATTTTGTCTGTCTTTCTTATTTTTCCATAACATAGAGTTTTTGAGACATAAATCTATTATTTCCTTTAAAATAACTTTGAATAATGAGAATATAAGCCTATTAAAATATGAATCCAATTCTGTGTATTTGTTCAGCAAAACAACCTAGATTTGTCACATGAATTCCAACAAATGAAAACATTCAATAATAATTTATTGAGTAATAATATCTATTCAGGAAGGTGCTTAAATAATTATATACAGATTTACTCAACAATAATCATTTTAAAACTTAAAACATATCTATATTGATTACTACCAAACAGAAGCATGTGACTCCTTGACAGAAAAAATAAAATCCTTATTTACTTCTATAAATTAGTGTGTGGGTGCCATTTCTGGGGCTTGAACTCAGGGCCTGGGTAAGGTACTTGTATTAGCCCAGAAGCCTCCTCTTTCATGGCTTAACATGCTCTTTCCCTAGACAACACTAGGCCCATGTAGTAGAGGCAGCAAATGATCAGCCCCTACCCCTCTTTCTCTGAAAGAGCACCCTGTTGGCATAGCTATGAGCATATAAGGCAGTGAGATCCCCCAAATCCTGGAGGTAACAAAAGGTCATCTGAGACAATAGCAGGCAGGCACTTCCTCTCACCTGGTGAGAAGGGGTCTTGTTGGTCTCCTAACAGGCAATAAACCTATCCTTTGTTCTTATCTGGATGTACAGGTGGTTTTCTGGCAGAGTCTAAGTTATTCTAACACCTTGAGCTGTTTTGCTCAAGGCTAGTGCTCTAACACTTGAGCCACAGCTGGATGTCTTGGTGGTTAATTGTAGGTAAGGGTCTCAGGGTCTTATGATCTTTCCAGCCTGGGATGACTTCAAACCATGATCCTCAGCTCTCAGCCTCCTGAGTAAGTAGGATTACAGACATGAGCCACCAGTGCACAGCTTCTAATTATCTTATTATTTTACTTTAAGGCATGGATTATTAGAAAAAAATAGTATATTAATGTATTTGGATGAGTTTTGTCCAGGGATTTTGTGAATCTGAAGAATATGAACTGGGTAAAGATACCCTGAATGGACAGGAAATTTGAATTAATTTATAGTTATTGTGGTGGTAAAATGATTGCATCATATTGACAATTTAAGTAGGATGGAGGAATCATATGGGAGAAAAACAAATTAAAGCCAACCAAAAATGACTTTGGGGCCAGAAAATTTATTATTCCACATAAAAGTGGAAAGAGAGAAATCTAAGAACAGAGAAGATTAATCATAACACATGAATTATAAAGAGCAGTTTTACAAAAAAGACACATATTTGGCAAATATGAAAATCCACATGAACAGAATTTTAAACATTCAGTTAAGAAAAGTAAATGTGAAATATCTGGGGCAAGAAGCCCTAATAAGAACTAAAATAATCCACAATTATTCAAGTATAACATAGGTGTTCTTTTTTTAACAAATATTATTATATTTTTTCAATATTTATGAACTACCCAGAGTGTCTTTTTCTCAAGTGTTTTGATAAAATTAAGTTACTTAATTGTCAGTTTTAATTTAAAATAATTGTTATCTGTATGACTGATTTTTTTCAAGGTTGATTATATTAAATTATATTAAAATTATATACTTAAAACATTTAATTTAAACACTTTTTTCTAACTTGCAAATGTGTGTAAAAAAATCAAAACAAAAATATGGGCTTATATCTACTAACAAAAATGTTTTCAAAGCATGAACTCAATGATGTTCATATCACATTGATATAAGATCAACATTGTGGGAAAATAATATTTCACTGAACTGATAGTAGTAAACAGAGAAGTTATTAAGACCACTTGAAAATAACAAATCTATCACTGGGTTGCAATTAATTCTTATGCAAAGAATAATTATTTTGCAAAAGAATCTGGCAGAAAACAACAACAAGGTACAGAATGTAAGCAGATAGGAAGAGAGGAGCTAACTGAGGCTAGAGAAGTGTGGATGAAGGCATAGATTGATATCCAAAGAGAAAATTCAGTCAAGACTTGGAAATACAGAGAAAGTTTTTGCACAATCCTGAAAACAACAAAGCTTTGGAGTCAGGATGAAACAATGTCAGACATTAAGAAGAGGAGCTTTTAGGATCCATGAGTGTGTTACTGAATTATGTGAATTGGATGCTCCAAAAAAAAAAAAAGATAGTATAATACTTTCTAGAGTAGGAATGAATGAGAGAGTTCCTATCTCATTGAAATAATCTAATGATGTTATCAAAATGAAACAGGAGAGTTTATCTGAGCCTGTGAGTCCATTGATAAGGTAGTTATAATTGGTATCATATGTTGCAATAGTTATGTGTTACGGGATTTTATGAAAGATGATTACAAGGTAATTATTTTGTTTGCTAATATAAAGTATGAATTCTTATTTTTATTTTTGCAGTTAAAATACTTGCAACAAGAAGTTGGAGATCAGGCCGTAGAAATATGTTTGTTCTATGAATTGAACTTGTATTTTCTACCAACATTTCAATAATTGTACAACACTCCTTGCTTCTTGGACAACCAAGGGTCATTCTAACCTTTAGATTCAGTAACTATTCCCTGCTGATTTGTCTCAGTATTAATTGTATTCTTCAGTTACTAAGAAGGAGTTCATCTAATGCTGAAGTGCACTTTTTTATTTCAGAGCCTCTAATGCCTCCAGTCTCAGGCTGCACTCCATTTTTGTCATTCTGTTAGTCTACTAGAGTAATTCTTTTACCAATTGTTAATTAAATGAGCTATTCTTCACACTTTGTCTGGCTTCAGTCTTGGTTTTAACCATTTTTGTCCTGGAACCATGTTGAAAATAGCTTTACTCCTCTACTATTTGAATTCTCCATGTAGTTACTTCAAACGCTTCATAAATTCATATTTCCTGAGCAAAAGACAATGCCATGGTGGTTTTCAGACCTTTGCATTATAATTGTAAAGATTAATTTTTTAAATAAGTAATTAAGTACCCATGTAATTGTTATTCTTAATGTTGACTGCCATATATGTATGTTTGCCTATCTGATTAAAAAAAATAAAGTTTTTGAAGCCAGGTGCAGGGTGCTCAAGAGGCTACTCATGAGGCTGAGATCTGAGGATCAGAACATGAAGACAACCCAGGAAGAAAAGTCCATGAAACTTATCTCCAATTAACCACCTAAAAACCCAAAGTGAAGTTGTGATAGAGCACTAGCATTGAGCGAAAAAGCTCAGGGACATCATCTAGACCCTGAGTTTAAGCACCAGGATCAATCAAAAAAGAAAAAAGAAAAAGCATTTGATCATGAAGGTTTCCTTTTTCAATCTTTAAGAAAATTAACCTTTTCAACATACCACTTTAATTATTTTGTTAATATTCTCATTTTTTTCCAGTTCTCTTTATTCTTTAATGTCAATGCTCTGTTTTTCTTTCCTCTGTATTAGGTCATTTTTTTAAACTTTTTTTCACTCAAAATTCTTAGTCAACATCATTCACTGTGACACAATACAGTGGGTTCAAAAAAGATTGAGTCTCCATTATAAAATACGTTAAATTAAATAGTAATAGTTTTCAAAATACAGAAATTTTACCTGCTGAAGTTGGATCTTCTTCATCTGATGCTTTGGGGAACAAGAAGAGGATGGAGGTGAGGAGTAGGGGTAGGATAGGGGTAGGAGAGAGGGAAGGGGAGAGAAAGAGAAAAGATTAAAATACTTCCCATTTCAAAAAATATGACTATAAGCCCCTAATTCTAAAATTCTGCATGCATTACAATTTTCAAATTATCAACTAATGACAGATTTATGGGTATTTACATAAAATGTATGTATGCTGTTATATTTTAAAATGTACATTTATTACAAAGCCTTTTTCCTAGTCTAAATTTGATCGTTCTTGTATTTGCAAACAGTGCAAGCCTTAGTGTACATAATTAAAAATTATAGATCTTAAAATATAATTACATATGACATAGAGATATCCCACCATCAATTTCTGATTAGCAAAGAGGAGCTAAAAGCACTTCGAATGATCAAACATTAATTCTATGAGAGAAGAATTATAAATAAAATGTTATTAATTTTTGAGTGAGTTTGCTAACCATGCTTTCAAAGCACACTGCTGCCAGTCTCATTCTCCTAACCCCCATCAACCCTTCTTTCTCTCCCTCCTTAAAATCTCCCCCCAAAAATACATACATTCACATACACACTCACAGGTTCTACACACATCATGATTCAGTATTGATGAGTTCATGTCAAGAGCAGAGGGGTGTACATTTTACAGGATGGACCCAGGTGGTTTAATCATGTGTTCTGCAACCCACACATGCATAAACATGGCTGCTATAGAAGCAGAGGCCACAATAGGAAAATGCAGTTTTATCTAGAAGAAGTAGTTCATAACCTTGGATGTTTATTAGTATGCCAAGTTCTGGGCTCCATTTCAAGCCAATTAAGTGAGAATCTCTTTAAATGGTTCTATTTTGTAGCTGGAATTGAGACATTACCAGGTAATATCAATATAAGGTAACATTAAATGTAACTCATTAAAGTGTGAATCATTCGATTCCTGTTTATAAGGGAGAGATGTTTGAGAGCAGCAAGACGCTAAGGCGATAACCTACTGCTATGTGAATGTTGGGGATGGATCGGGCAATTATATGAGTAGCCTTTATATGAGTAGCCTCACAATGTTGCCTGGAATTTACCTATTCACCTTTTCACTTCCAGACATGCTCTGTGAGGGGTATAATATCACTGTTGAGTTATTTGACACATGCCAGCACTCTTTTGCTTGATTCATGAAGTATTAAAAATAAGAATTTACTTATAAAGGAGCACTGTTTCCAGCTGACTTGTTAATCAAGAAATCCCTATGTAGCCAGGGAGCAGTCCTCACTCTTCCGCTTTTAGGTTACATCTGCAGGGTACACATTAGACAAGCTTACTTTGTGTCCTGATAGTGTTTTCTTCCCGTACTTTGGCTTGTCTCCTTGGCACATAAAGAAATGGAAAGAGCAAACACAGTTGGTGTACATGGCATTGAGACTATAAATATTTAAAAAGCTGTTTGCTGCTCTGTCGTGTCCAAAATATATCACAGCACATTCAAAGAGGAAAGTTATTGGAAGCTTCCAGGAATTCCCTTTTAGGAAACTGCCAAAGAGGCTTACAAGAGTGTTGATTTACAAGGGTCATTTTTATAATCTCTTACAGTATAGAGATTCAAAATGCAAAAAGAAAAAAAATACACAAATACTTTATGTGTGTGAAATTTATTGAGTTAACAAAGCAAGTAATGAGATGGAAATTTAAAGGAAGTTACAGAGATTAAGAGTGACTGAGAAGCTTTACTTTAGAAACATGTCAGTTTTAATTAGAGATTATGTCAGTTTGGCTTGATAACCAAATTCTTTCCATGATTATTACTTTCAAGTAAAGGGTTGACTCAGTGTCTCCTCAGAAAGAAAGGGAAACACTAGATGATAGAGGGGATACTGAGACATGGTCACAACAATTTATAAATAATGACCAAATCCTTGGACCAAATGTTAGATGGATAATTGCATGAAGAGAACTCTTTTTAACTAAAGAGATTGAAACAAAACAAAATAAAAGAACTTTTATAATTTGGAAACTTTATTTCCCTTACAATCTCAACATACAGATAAGTAGACCTTCGATATGATCCTGCCAAGTCTTATCTCTGAATTTCCTAAAGCAAGAACTTTTAGGGAAAAGCTAGTAAGTATAGAAAAACCAAAGTGATCAAGACTACACTTGAACTTTCTATAGTTGAATGTCCCATTGTAAAAAATTAACAGTATTCTCTCTCTCTTTCTCTCTCTGTCTCACATTCTTACTTGGCTTTCTTATTCACATTGGTGCTCTACCAATTGAGCCATACCTCCAGTATCCAGTCTGTCATTTTTCTGGTTAATTAAAAATGAAATTGTACCATCTTTTCTGCCTTGTCTAGCTTTGAATACCAATCCTTCAGGTTCCAGCATTCCACAAACTGTGGTTCACACAATTCTATTTCTATGAAGTATTTTATTACAGTCTTTTGAAAATATATACTTGTCATTAGCCAATAGTTATACTGTAAGCATATATTCACAAAGGTACATAAACAATAACCGGTAGCATATATTCACAAAGGTGCATTTACAATAACTAGTACCCATATTAATTCACCTAATTGTTAGTTATCTGTGTTTCATTGGCAACTCTATAAGTTAACTAAAAGTGAGTAACAGATGAAACCTACATCCCCATAGTAACAGGAAGGCAAACTTGGCATTTGTGGCCTACATGACATTTCAGGGAAACAGAGTCACAGAAGAATGACTCTTCACTCTTCCTATTTGCTTTTCACATCATGAAACTAGCAATTAAAAAAACTCAGTCTGCACTATAGATCATTCCCTTCAATTTGTGAAAGTAAGAAATGGATAAAAAGGAAAACAAAACAAAAGTGATCTACTACTGGTACAAGAACAGACCTCAGGACCAATGGAATAGAATTGAAAACCCAAAAATGAACCTACAGACCTATAGCCATCTAATTTTCGATGAGGGAGCTAAAAAAATAGAATGGAAGAAAGACAGCCTCTTCAGTAAATGGTGCTGGAAAAATTGGTTAACTACTTATAGAAAACTAAAGCTAGATCCTTTATATCACCCTGCACCAGAATCAAATCCAAATGGATCAAAGACCTCGGAGTCAAAGCTGACACTCTGAAAACATTACAGGATGGAATAGGAGAAACCCTAGATCTCCTTGGCGCAGGCCGAAATTTTCTTAATAGAGACCCAGAAACACAACAAATCAAAGAAAGGTTGGACAAATGGGATTGCATGAAATTGCAGAGCTTCTGTATGGCAAAGGACATAGCTAGCAAGATCAATAGAAAGCACATGGATCGGGAGAAGATCTTCACTAGCCATACAACAGACAAGGGTCTCATATCTAAAATATACCTGGAACCCAAAAAATTAAACCCCCCAACAACAAATCCTCAAAGAAACAACTGCCCAATAAATAAGTGGGCTAAAGACTTAAAGAGAAACTTCTCTGAAAAAGAAAGAAGGATGACCAATAGACACATGAAGAAATGCTCAACCTCACTAGCCATAAAAGAAATGCAAATCAAAACAACATTGAAATATCACCTCACTCTAGTTAGAATGTCTATAATCAAGAACTCTAATAACAACAGATGCTGGAGGGGATGTGGACAGAAGGGAACCTTACTGCATTGTTGGTGAGAGTGTAAACTGGTTCAACTACTTTGGAAAGCAGTATGGAGGTTCCTGAAAGGACTCCACATAGAGCTCCCCTATGACCCAGCAATCCCACTTTTGGGCATTTACCCAAATGTTTACAAACAAGACCACACTAAAGCTACCAGCACGACTTATTGCAGCATTATTTACTATAGGTAAGATATGGAACCAACCCAGATGCCCCTCAGTAGATGAATGGATCAAGAAACTGTGGTATATATACACAATGGAATTCTATGCCTCCATCAGAAAGAATGTCATTGCCCCATTTGTTAGGAAATGGAAAGACTTGGAAAAAATTATATTAAGGGAAGTAAGCCAGGCCCAAAGAAACATAGGTCCCATGGTTTCCCTTATTTGCAATAAGTTGTATATGTCTGAGTCAAGCATAAAAGGTCAGATAAGTTGATGTTAGGGAAATGAACCTTAAGATTTGTATTCAAATGTTTTTTTTTCTTTCATGTGATTGTTTCTAACACATTTATAAGATTATTTCTTTGTTGCTTTGTATGTCAGTCCCCCACAGTATAACCCCTGCTCTCACTGTAAAAAAAAGTGATCTACTACCACTGACATTGTGGAAGATGCATTGAAATTAATGTAATGGAGAAAAAGTAGTGTATCTGATCTTTACACTTTAACCAAGTGTAGCTTTCTCATTGCTCATGTCTCAATTTCATGAGGTTTTCTCTAAAGTTTTCCAGCTCTACTGAATTTGAATTTTGGTGGCTCGCCCAGACTTCTGTATTTTTCAAAATCTCTGCAGGTGTGTGTTATAAACACTAAATAATGAGAAATGATTGTATCCCATCAGATTGTTTCATTGAAAGAAATTGTTGGACATACCATAGAAATTTAGAAGAATTTTTTTTAATCCTTTGAAATATATAGTGTAGTCAGTTTAATCACTGGTTTTTCTCGTGTATTGATTTCAAGTGTTATTAGGTATCAATACTTTAAGTGGAGAAGAATTTCACTTTGAGTTAAAGGGAAAACCCTAAGAACTAAGTAAATCTGTTCCCTTTTAGTGGCCAGTCACCAGTGTAGGAAGAAAATATAAAATTGTCACTTTATATCTTCAGGAGTTGGCTCCAGGATTCCCTTATATATACCAAAAATCTGTGAAACCTAAGTTCTATAAATGAAATGACACAGTGTCTGTCTGTAAACCATGCATTGTGTCTTGCATATTTAAGTCATTTCTCCATTGTAAACAATTTCTTCATTGTTTACAATGGAGAAATGCTATGTAAATAATTGCTATAGCATACTATATGGGGGTAGATCATGTGAAATAAAAAAGTGTACATATTAGATACTGAAGCAACTTATTTTGCACTTGAGGCTAGTTCAACATACAGAAGAAGAATGTCTGATACGGAAGGTCCATTTGGTGACAATATTATGTGGGTACAGTCTTGTGTGTTTGGGATGGTAGGAACAATTGCAAATAAATCTTCTTCATACTTGAGAGAAAGTGTCAGAGAAAACCTAGACTCCTATCACTTATAGATATAGACAAGGAAGCCTGCATCTTGCAAGTAAGTAATAAACCATGACACCAGCTTTGAAAAAAAAATCCAGAACTGCTCAAAAGTAAAATAAAGATAAAGAAAACATAATTCTCCTGATACTGCAGAGCCATTGCATGACACTAATCAGAAATCTTGTAGCTATACTTGGACTTCTAGTTCCAAAAAAATACTCCCTTTATTATGTAGTATGATATGTGCATTCTGCCACAACACTACAGATTTTTTTTGCCATATTGAAAGATATCAGGATTCATAAGAAATCAATAGAGAGCTGGGCGCTGGTGGCTCACACCTGTAATCCTAGCTACTCAGGAGGCTGAGATCTGAGGATCACGGTTCAAAGCCAGCCCGGACGGGAAAGTCAGTGAGACTTTTATCTCCAAGTAACCACTAGAAAACCGAAAGCGGAGCTTGGCTCAAGTGGTAGAGCACTTGCCTTGAGCTGAAGAGCTGAGGGACAGCACCCAAGCCCAGAGTTCAAGCCTTATGACCGACCAAAAACAAATTTAAAAAAATCAATGGAGAACAGAAGAAATCACAGCCTCCTGACTGTGCTTTCAGAAGGTAAGGGGACAGCTGGCCTTTGTTTTGTTCGCTGGCCTTCCCCATCATAGGACAAAGTAAAACTCCTATTCTGGTTTTGAAGTTAGCCTTTTTTGCCCCTCTTTTCAGGACATTTGGGTGGGCACAGGTTCATGAAGTAGAGAGGTGCTTTAAAAAAGGTGAGAGCATCATGCAAACTCTCTTTTTCTTCATTTTCTCTCTTCCTATTTTTTTCAGTAGGTGTCAGATGTGCAGTTCAATAACTGCCTAAACCCAATAGGCTCTATATTAAATTGAAATAGATGTGACACAAAAATAAATAAACACCTTCACTACCCAGATTCTGATTGCTTTGTTTGTTCTCAGTTCTTACATATTTGGTTTCTGCCTTACTTATCTTTAGATGCCTTAATTTTTACTACTAGGATTGCTCTATTAAAATATTTCCTAAGTTGTTTTAGAAAGAGGTGCAGATAGACAGGGAAAGAAATGGAGGGTGTGAGATTGACTGGAACAAATTGTAAAACATGTATGTAAATGTGACAATAACCATCCCCCACCATAAAACTAATGCAAACTATAAATAAAACAATGCACATTTTAGCATATCATATTCTGTTTTATATGTAGGTTGCCTAAATCACCATGAACTATTAATCATTTGGTTGACTATACCATAAGTTCAGTTTCCTGCACAAAATGCTAAAATATTTCTCTAAACATTCAACCATCTGTATAATCATTTCTTAAGCAGAGCAGTGAAAAATAGACATTATTAAATTCTACAATACTGTAAATATTTTATATAACAACTATGAAAATAATGATAATCATATTATGCATTATTGTTTATAACTAGGTATTCAATGTCATAACTGTAAAGTGTGTAAGTTTGTGAGCACTATCAAGGTAAATAAGAGTGAACAATTATTTCCACTTTGTAAAGTAGGTCATTAAGTGTGAAGTGGTAGGGATAACTATTCAGGGAAATAATTACATAAAATTTTTAATTAGTTTAGTCTTTGTTTTAGTGATAATTGTTCTTTTTCTTCCCGTATTGAGGCTTAAACTCAGACCCTCTTGCTCTTGCCAAAGATTTTCACAAAAGGCTGATGCTCTGTCATTTGAGCTATATCTCAACCATTGTGGCTGATTAATTGTTGTCTGGGCTGGATTTGAGCCTTCGTTATCAGATCGCAGTTGCTTGAGTAACTAGGATCACAAGTGTAAGCTACCAGTGACCAGCTTGTTGGGTTTTTTTGTTTTTGTTTTTTGGGTTTTTTTGTTTTTTGGTTGTGGGGTATGAACTCTGGGATTGGGCATTGTCCCTGGGCTCTTCAGCACAAGGCAAGTGCTCTAACACTTGAACCACAGCACC
Source organism: Dipodomys ordii (assembly GCF_000151885.1). Taxonomy (NCBI): domain Eukaryota; kingdom Metazoa; phylum Chordata; class Mammalia; order Rodentia; family Heteromyidae; genus Dipodomys; species Dipodomys ordii. The sequence continues at coordinate 6,420,106 of NW_012267244.1, read as the reverse complement.
ACTTCCAGTTTTCTAGTGGTTTATTGGACTTTCCTGCCCAGGCTGGCTTTGAACTGTGATAATCAGATCTCAGCTTCCTGAGTAGCTAGGATTACAGGTGTGAACTACTGGTGCCTGGCTTGTTTCTTATTCTTAATCAATGGTCCAATGGAAATATGACAAAAAGCTTGAAAATTGCTGACCAATATCTTCCTTGTGAAAAAGTACAAAAAGAAATCATAACCTTATCTCTCCTACTCAATCTTCAGAGGATGTAAATAGTAATTGATTCTACAATTTTAGAATTGTAAAACATTTGAGTTATAGTAAAATATTTAAAACTTCTATTTTTGAAATTTATGCATTAATTTTGAGTTTTAAACTAGATTTAAGAGTAGCATATTTAAATATAGTTGATGGTCTACAAAGAATAATGAAGTATATATGTACTTAGTATACAAGCCTATGTGTGTATATATATATACACACACACACACTCATATATACATCTATACATATATATATATTATTTGTCTTTCCCATACGACTAAGAATTTCATACATGCAAGTTAGCACTTTGTTTTGTTCACCAGATATTCTATAGCTTTTAAAATAGCTCCTGGGACAATATAGTAATTCAAGAAATATCCCCAAAGAAAGATAGTAATAATGGACATGTGGCTTGGCTGTGATGGCTCATGGCTATAATCCTAGCTACTCTCCAGGTTGAGATTTGGAAGATCATGGTTTGAGGCAAACCTTAGCAGAAACACAATAAGACTCCCTTTCCAAAATAACTAGTAAAAACGGAGCTGTAGGCATAGCTCAAGTAGTAGAATGCCAATCAAACAAGCATGGGCCCTTAAACTCCAGTCCTCCCTGCCCCATGGAAAGCAAACATGTTTTATCCAGTCCTTTTTGCTCTTCCATAAAGTTCAACTTCCCTGTTGTACAATATTACCAAAAATAGGAAAGAGAAAAACTTATACCTTCATTTGTTTTGTTATATAAAACTACATATATGCATATATGTGTACAATACAATTTTCTCTCTTGGGGTAGGAGAGTAAAAAATCATAATGGAAATGATAGAAGTTGTTTTAGTGACCATTTATTATCTCATCAAAAGTCACATCTTTAATTTTTAAACCAACTCAAAAAATATCCAAGTATAGTTAACTGATGAAATTGGTTCATTAGAATAGAATCATAAAATATAATTTCTTTACTCAGCAGAAATGCAGCTCATGGGATTTTACAAGGTACTTATGCAATGAATCTCTGTAATGGTAAGTATTTGTGATTTCTTTTTTGCATTCAAGAAAGTAACAAATGAGAAAAATAAGAATGAATGGGAGCCTTGGTTTCATTCTTTGCTACTGACAAAAATATTCATGAACTAACTGTATGAAACTGAGCCCGATTATTAGAAAGATAGAGCATATGCTGTCTTATAGCGTCTACATTCATATTCCAGTTGGTATTTTAGAAAGACTAATTGGGATACATTTTCCTAATTAAAAAGGGGATTAATGAGCTTTAATGACATCACAGAGGAACATTTAATTTGGTTATCCTTTTGAATTAAATTGTATTAAATGATTTCAAATCCATTTGAAGATATTTATAACTTTAATTTCTAATATTTATGTCACTCTTCAGTTTATGGATTAGCCTCTTCCACCTTCTACTGAATTTTAGGCTGTTACCTGAAACTAATACAACATAGAAACAACCCATATTTTCTAGTCTTGTTTCCCAAGCTGGATATTATCATTCTTCCAAGGGCAATGGTTATACTTTAATTTTGGATAGTGCACATAATAGATACCAGGTACAGATGTTTAGAAAGTCATCCAATTTTAAAAATGAGAAAAGGAAGTCTCCTAAGTGAATTTAATGACTATTTTTACATTATTATTTGCCACATTAAAAGAAGATTGGAAATTAGCCCAAAAATATGGTAAGAGAATCAATGGAGAAAGAAAGTTTCAAGGGGAAAACAGACCAAAAGTTAATGTAAATGATTTTTTCAGATTTACCTGTCTTCAACAGAACAAATAACTATATAGTCCATTTTGAAAGTCAAATAGAGGAAAGAGTAAATTATTCTAGATGAGAACCTTGCTTGATGTAATTCAAAGAGCCATTAATCTGAGATTATCTTTTCACTGTAAGTTTCAGATGGACACAGAACCTCTACAACTGTGTTTCATAGCGCAAAGCCAGAAAAGAACTTAGACCATCAGGCTCATCTTCTGTGGATTTATTTCTGAGTGGGACACAGCTTAGTTCAACCTCAATTCATTTCTCTAAGCTGGACAAATGAGCTCATCTAAAAAGCAAATCTGTTAAAGCAACAACAACAACAAAGAAAATAAAAAGTAATGAATAAATCAACAATATTACCACAAATCTCAGTGAAAGCATCCACTTAAGGAAACCACAGAATCATTGCACATAAAATGCTACTGTTGGGAAATAGCTAGTGACTAAGAAGGTTGGCTAAAAGATTTGTTGTTACAATGGGCTAAGATTTGCATTGGAAAATAGAAGTATATTCATTAAATCATCTACATTACTATTATAATCACAAATACATTTTGAGGAAAATTTATACCTCAGAATACATATACAGACATTTAACTGTACACTTATAAAATCAAAAAGGTTTATATAGTACATACTGGTCTATGAATTAATTTTTCTTTTCAAAAGTTACACTACATATTCATTTCTTATGACAACCTATTAAGTGATTCTGGACATACTGAGAAATATTTACAGTGAAAAAATATACATACTATTTGTATATGTATATATAGCATATATACATATATAGTACATATAAAACAAAATTTTAATATATAATATTTGGATGGTTTCTAGGATTTTATGTTCACAAATGATGTTTGAAAAAAGTATATAGATTCCATTAAACCCATGGTAGAAGTTTTTTTTTTGTTGTTGTTGTTTTTTGGGTCTGGTCTTGGGGCCTGAACTCTGGGCCTGAGAGCTGTCCCTCAGCTCTTCAGCTCAAGGCTAGTGCTCTACCACTTGAGCCACAGTGCCACTTCCAGCTTTTTTCTTTTTGCTTATATGGTGCTGAGGAATTGAACCCAGGGCCTCATGCATGCAAGGCAAGCGCTCTACCACTGAGCCACCTTCCCAGCCCCCCATGGTAGAAGTTTTAAACAAACTATATTACCAAATAATTTCATTGAATAAGAAGAGTGCCTAATCTTAAAATCAATGTAAATTATTTATTTTTATAAGTAAGGTTTAAAATTATTCTTGTATGCCTATGGCATACTTCAGTGATACACTTTTTAATTACATGAAAAAATTGTTTTCATTTCTTCCTATGAAATTTACTTTCGTGTTTTAGTAAATATGGTGGTGGGTAATCATTGATGGGCTTTTCACATATTTAGTTTGCATTCAACACAAATAGAGCTCTGGGATGTATGGCTTTCCTGATCATTCTTAGACTAGGTTTGTCTGCCCTGCATCATCTTCTTGGGGAGGCCTCTCAGTACCATTAGATCATTTGATGAAAATTAAAATCATAAATTTTTAGACTAATCTAAAAAACATCACACTGTAGTTTATTGATTAAACAGAATCATTAATCTGGATCTACTAAGGATATATATATATATATATTTTTTTTTTTTTTTTTTTTTGGGTCCTGTCGTGGGGCCTGAACTCTGGGCCTGGGCGCTGTCCCTCAGCTCTTCAGCTCAAGGCTAGTGCTCTACCACTTGAGCCACCTCCCCAGTCCCAACTAGGGATATTTTTAGGGTAGAATTCTGAATAATCTATTTCTTATGGAAAGGAGTTTCACTGGTTTTAGAAATATATATGACAATATGAAGACAAGAAACAACTGCACTGCAAAATCTTTATATGTGATGTATGGTGAACATGTGCACGTCTATGTAAGACCATGTAAGTATTCACTGTGGCCAGTGTTAACAGGATATTTGTGAACAGTCTGGAGATTGGGAAACTTTTTAGTACCATATTATTCTTTTATTAAGGGTTTAAATTCCAAAGCAAACTCAGATAGTTTAAGATTGCTTTGAAGCAATGTTGTCCCAAAATATATATACTTAAACATTTTGGTTTAATTACAAATATCTTTTTGAAACTCTAAATGTTAGAAAAAATGTGGATGTTCCACTTGAAAAGAGATAAGACAGTTCTCCTTTGCACGAAAAATTACGTTTTTCATGTATTTTTAACTTGTCTTTATCATAAAAGGTCTCTACATAAAAGATAGAGCTCAGTCTCAGCTTGCCTGCCAGAAGTCCTCTTATCTAATGTTGTCAGGACTTAGTCCATAGTGAGTTAATGACTTCTGTGAAAGACATTTTTCTACCTACAAAATAAGAGTAAAAATTAAATGCTTTCTTTTCACAATCATTAGGACCTTCATTAAGAGGAAATACTTAGTGCATATACATTCAGGCATTAATCAAATGACATTGACAATATAATTTTCTTATCTGCAAAACTTGCTTCCTTACAATAATTTTGCCTATAATTGGAATGTCTTTAAGAAGCTCAACTGATTTAAAAAATCTGGACACCTAATTTTAAGACAGTGAAATTGAATAAAGGTGTAGGCTATTCAAGGAGGGCCCATATCTACTTCTTCTTCTTCTTCTTTTTTTTAATCTTTCAGCCTATGTTAAGAATGGCAGAGAATGAAATTCAAATGTATAAGCTCTAGATCCAATATCTAGTATAAATAAATATACAAATAGAATTTTCCCTCTTGTGAACATATACTATTAATTTAAGCTCTTTTAAACTGTCAAGAAATAGTAGATGGTCAGGCACTGGTTGGCTCCCATATATAATCCTAACTTATCAGAAAGTTGATATGTAAGGACTGCAGTTCAAAGCTAGCCAAGCAAAAAATGTTCTTGAGACTATTATCTCCAATTCATCCATAACAAACCAGAAGTGGAGGTGTGTGGCTCAAATAGTAGAGTATGAGCTTGAAGGGCAAAAGAAGCAAAGGGAGAACTCAAGTCCTTGAATTCAACCCCAGTGCTGGTCCAGAAAAAAAAAAAAGAGGGATGAAAGGAGAGCCCAGGAGAAGAGGGAAGAGGAGGGGGAAAAGGAATGAAAAGAAAGGATAAAAAGAAAGCTAGAAAGAAAAAGAGAAAGTGTAGGTAATATCTTGGCCTAAAAACAGAATGCTAATGACTATTAAAAACAAAATTTTAAGTCCCAAATTAATGTGAAAGTCATTCAGTAAGCCCCCAAACCCAAAATCTAGATATTCTTCAAAACTATAAGTAAAGGAAACACATGATATTCCAAAAAAAAAAAAAACATGTAACACCTCTCTCCCAGAACTTACCTCTAGAAAAGGACAGATCAATGTATTTCTCTCTATCAAGCTCATGGCTCACAGTTTTTCATTATACTTTATCCTTAAGTAGGCAGTATTGTGCTGTATTCGCTTGTCACTATTTTTGCCAACCTATTCTTTAAAAACTCAGGTTTGTCAAAGTATTTTAAAATGTACTAACAAGTATGTAAACATAACTCCAGGTGTGGTTAAGCAGCTTTATTTGCAACAAAACTTTGCATTAGATATGAACAGTGTAAGGAATTAATTTCCCTTTCCATCCTTTTATTTCTATCTCCTGGACCAGTTCCTATATCCACTTTCTTCTTGTTGGTATGGTTATTGTGGTGAAAAGGGTGGTCAAGATGTATTGTACTCATGCCCTGATACAGTGGAGAAAAACCCCTTTGTGCAACTATTAAAAGATAATACTAATGATGACAATAATAATATAAAAGAGTAATGATGAGGTGGGAAAACAAGAGGACCTAAGACAAGGAGGTCAAGGTTAGAGTGAGGGTTAAGAGAATATAACTGTCATGACAGCAATGCTAAAAGTATGCAGGCAATGAGAAAGAGCTATAAAATTCTGAAACCAAGTGAATCCTTAGGGTTGTTCACTTTCCTGTTAACAATAACAACCAAACCCACATGTGGTTCACGTGTAGTTGATTAAAGTTCACAGGCAGGAAAAGCACATATTTGTTCTCAGTGAAACAATTTCTTTAGTGTCTATCACTAGGATGCTGTCTATCCAAAGAAGATATGTGATGGCTTCTCAGGGGATTTTCCACAGCAAATGACATTTCTAGTTGTAAAAGTCTCTCCTGAAAACTGTCTTTAAACCTTTATAGCCATTCCTCCTGATAATTAGTTTCAGGTTAGAGACAGTAGATTTCAAATGAGCACCAGTGTCAGCCAAGGAGTTGCACAGAGTTCACTTAAGCTCAACCACTTATTAGACTAAGTCCTATTGAAAATAATTGAAATGATTAATAGATGGAAAAGATGCCTGGATTCTCTGGACAGTCAGACCAAAATACTTCCTGATTTTGCTCCTAATATTCCCTAGAATGGCTTATGATCTGAACAAACAACTAATGCCAGTTCTTTAAGAAAGCTCCTACCTTTCCTATCTTATCCAAACAATAATAGTAATAATTCCATATATTACTTAAAATATCCTAACTTATTAATTTGGACTGATGTTGTACATTTTCATTACGGCTCATCTCAAAACTTATCTCAGCCAGGAAGTCTAATTCCCAACACTGGAATTGCTCTTTCCTTCACTTGATACCCATATGCCTTTTGTTCCCTCTTAAAAGCATTAGCTTCTACACTCCTTAGTAATAATTGATGTGTTTGTCCTCTATGTATCCCAAGGGAAGACTCGTTATCTCAAGGTTACTGGAAAGGGTAGAGTATCCTTCTGAAGATCAGGAAAAGACATCTAGGCATGTTTAATATACATTTGTTAAATGGAAGATCTTAGTGTTCTATTTTTTTCTGTAGTTCCATCTTTGTGCAAAGCCACAAGAGCTACTGTTGTTCTATTACATCTAAAACCCTAGTATTAATATGATGTCATAAATTCCAACTTGGCATTTATTATACCTTTACAAGATTCTCATTCTGCAATCCTATAAAGAAAAATCAATTCATAAGTTATTTGCTCTATGCATAAGTAAAGCTATATTCCTAAGGGGCCAATTCCTAATTATGCAAGCATTACTTACATTACTCATAATTTTCAAATAATAAAACACAAGGTTCTCTTTTTCCATAGCAAATGAGGTGATTTTTCAAATTATATTTTGAAAGAATTTTTTAAATCAAATGCTGGCAGCTAAATTACCCTCATTTCGAATATTCAAGCATTAGCAGAACAAAAATTCTGACATAAAAATAATGGGTCAGGATTTATTGAACACTTCAATAATGTTGTTAGTGACTGAAATGATGGAAAAATATTCAGGGGTTTAGTTGGTTCTGTGTGGAACTTTTGAACCGGATATAAGATTTAATTATTTACATTAATATCTTCTACATTGCACTTACTTTAAATAAGGCTCTTTTGCAAGTATCACGAATTATAATTCATTAAATATCTTAAAAATCATTTTGCAGCAGGTAATGTTGTCATTGCTTTACAGGTGAGAACTGGGAGTTGAAAAAACTGGCCCAAAGTAACATCATAAAGTCAGCCCTGGGTAGCCACTGAAGATATTAGTTCCAGGAAACCCTTTACCAAAATCTACAGATTCTTAGTTACCTTACACCAAATGATACTATGACATTTTCATCTAACCTAATATGCCCTCATAGATATTTTAAAACAGCTTTAATTTATTTATAATCATCAATGTAATAAAATAGTATATAAAATGTCATGTTCACTGTTTAGGAAAAAAATACCCAGCAGATTAAAGAAGCCTGTAAATGCTTAGCTCATTTATATTATTTCCTTAAATATATTCTCCCTGTAGTTATTTAAACCCAGTTATTTAAGGTAGAAGCTGCAATTACTGAAAAGAAACCACAAATGAAAATCCAAAACATAAACTCAGCCTGACTAGATTTTGAAGTCTATCACTAGGAAGTGGCACTCCTTTCTACAGTGGGTTTCAGTTACCTACAGGCTGCAGAATTCCAGAAGAGCACTCTCAAAAAGAGCACTCTGAAAAACAGTGGAACTGAATAGATTGCATTTCTTTAGCTTTGATCTTTGTTTCAAGGAATTTATCCTTGTGTTAATTTGAGTGTAAGCACTGCCTGGCAGAGAAAGCTTGGAGAAAACTGTTGGCTTCAATTTCTCTTCTAACATTGAACAAAAATCTTTGTCTAATTTCTACATTTATCACAGAACACCCTCCTCATTTAACAGTGAGGTTGGTACTATCTCAGATTTTTATTTATGGACTCTGATAAAAATGTGAAAATATTACATATACCTCTCTATACATCTATCTTTAACATAGAGATAGATATTTTATATGTTCATTTAGATTATTCTTTAATATATTTATATGACTACATATTAATGAATATGCTAAAATAAAAGTCAGATTATAGTAGAAAACTGGTTTTGAGATTACAGTGATAATAAACTGCATAAAAAGATAACTGGCAAACATCTTTAGTGTTTCTCACATGATGACACTGAAAAACTTGTCTGTTTCATGGTGAGGTAAGCCATCCTATAGCAGTTTGGCATCCAAAATTTTGGGGATATGGGCTGCTACACCTGAATAATTAACAACATCTTATCTTTGAAAATAGCATCTATTTGGTGACACATCTGATTCATTTATTGCCCAGAACCATTGAATGAAGCCAAAATGACATACATGGTATCTGATTTGTTCTTGAAAATGCTTAATAATGACTTCTATACTCAATGGCTGTCTATGATTTAGATGAAGCACTTGGATTCTGATTTTAACATTTAAATCTTACCAGGAAAAGACATTGTGGAGATTTGTCAAGATGCCAAGCAAAAAACGTGGCAATTCTTATTTGAAATTGGCTATATTTTCCACAGATTAGTACTTAGGAAAACAGATCCCCTTGCTGTGCCTCTGTTTTGCTGATGAGATAAACTTGTATCCTCTCTATTTTCCTTTCCATGCTTTGACTAAAACAAAATAAAGATAATAAATATAAATCGTTGTCCATTTTAAAGTACAGCATGATAAATTTTGTACTTTCAAAGGGCAAAATTTAATGTTTTGAGAGGATTCAGCTCCATTTTTCTCCTTATCTGACGCACTCAGAATTTATGTGTTGCCACTGTGTTTTAAGTAGTATGGATTGCAGAAATTGTCTTCACATAAATACTCTGATATATGTTGGATAATAAATTCTCTAAGAGCACAAAGTTACCTTGAGATGTCATTTAGTTTTCCTTTGGCTTGGGGACGGTGGCTAAATAAGCCTACACAAACAATGACATCTACTTTTAGCTCCCTGACAATGATTTATGACTTTTTTTTTCATTTCAGTGTACTTGTGCTATATTCTACCAGTTTTTCATAATGCACAACACAGGTTAGGCACACAGTAGGTGTCCCAGAAATGTGTGTTAGACATTCATAATGCACAGCACAGGTTAGGCACATAGTAGGTGTCCCAGAAATGTATGTTAGACATTGGGAACTTCCTGACAATTTCTAGAAATTAATTTTAATCTGTCAGCATATTTGTTTACAGTTAATTATGGTTTGTCACATCTACTTCATTCAGTTTTCTGTGTTATTAGTGTATGAAAAGTAAGGAGAACAAATGTCCATCACTCATTCATAGCCTTTACTTCTGACCAATTGACCTTAATCATCTCCTTATTGCTTCCTTTATTTTACCTTCTTAGTTATCCTGAGCTTCTGTAATCAAGATCCTGTAAATCATTATTAAACTTTCTCTGATTAAATGCCTTGTTTATTGGTTTTAATTTTAGACCATTATTCTTTTCTGGTAGTTTTGATCAACCACAATGGACTTGGTGATATATTCATGATTTTAGCTTGTCTTTAAAGACAATTCATGGCCTACTAAATTACTGAGTGTTTCAATAAAAATAAAAAAGAATATAATCTTTATAGAATTATATCTTTGCATGCCAGCACCACAAAGCTGCCTATAACACCCCCTCCCTGTCTTTATTTCTCTCTGTCTCTCTCTTGTTTTGTCTTATTTTTATTTTTTATTTTTAGCAGATCCTGGGTCTTGAACTCAGGGCCTGAGCACTATTTGTGCTCAAAGCTAGCTGTCTACAATTTGAGACACACCTCTTCTGATTTTTTTTCATAGTTTAGTGGAGATAAGAGTCTCATGAACTTTCCTCTCTGAGCTGGCTTTGAATGTGATTCTCAGATCTCAGACCCCTGAGTAGCTAGGATTACAAGTGTGATGTGCATATTAATTCTTAAATGCAGCCTTTGAGACCCATGTTTAAAGCAATATACAGTCTGCTCCTTTTCCTTCCTGTTAATGTTATTCAGCAACTCAATCTAAAGAAAATTAGTTTTTATTTCTAATATAATTATAGCAAGAACACTTTGCTCATTCTCCAACAACATATCAATTCCATTGATGATAAAATTTTAACATCTTGTCAAGACTGCTTAAAATTAAAATTTTAAACTGACACTCTCTGTTTGTGGCAATACACTTGGTACATGTTTATCTCAATTGAAAAAGAAGAGATTAAAGGTACAATTTCCTACAATAAGGAAACATATTCATGTTAAAGATGTCAGTAAAGAACGAGGTGCTAGTTCTCACACCAGTAATCCTAGCTACTCAAGAGGCTTTGATATGAGGATGGCGAACCGAAGGCAGCCTAGGAAGAAAAGTCCCCATGAGACTCTCATCTCCAGTTAACCACTCAAAACCCAGGAGTGGCACTATGGCTCAAAGTGGTAGAGTGCTAGCCTTAAGCAAAAGCTTAGCAACAGCGTCTGTGTCTTAAGTTCCAGCCCCAAGAATGACCAAAAAAAAAAAAGTGAATAAAGAATAGGAACACATGTATATAAAATTTGAAGATCTGTGACTATATTCTGAAAGTTTTAAAAGTTGCTTGTGTCACTGGGCGCTGGTGGCTCACGCCTGTAACCCTAGCTACTCCAGAGGCTGAGATCTGAGGATTGCAGTTCAAACCTAGCCCGGGCAGGAAAGTCCATGCAACTTTTATTTCCATATAACCACCAGAAAACCAGAAGTGGCAATGTGGCTCAAGTGGTAGAGCACTAGCCCTGAGGTAAAGAGCTCAGGAACAGCATTCAGGACCTGAGTTCAAGAACTACAACCAAAAAAAAAAAAAAAAAGCTGTTTGCTAGTGAGTTTTTCCCACAAAATGAGTTAAGCTGGTAGAGCCAAAGTTTTTCAGAGTTGATATTAAACTTGTCACAATGGTTTATTATGGTATTACTAACTTGTTTGCTTGCTTTTGAGATGTCATCCTTCTGTACTGCCGAAACTCACCTTGTCTTCCAGGGTCAAGCTATCCTCCTCCTCTCTGTCTGATTAGCTGGTATTACAGAAGTGTTCTACCATTTCTAGCCATTAACCACTTAAAATTGTAATTAGCTTTCTCATAAATGTACAGCATTATGTTTTTATATGTTTTATTGTAAAAATACTGTGCAGAGGGGTTACAGTTACATGAGTAAGGTAATGAGTGCATTTTCTATCCAGGATTGCTACCTCCTCCTTTGTTTATTCCCTACCATCCCTTCCCTCTCCACCTCCCCAATTCCTCCCCTCACCCCCCCAAGTTGTAAAGTTTGTTTGCAACCATAATGCTTTGTACATCTCACTGGGTCAATGGGTCAACCTGTATCCTTTTTTTCAGCCTTTTGTTATTTCCCATCCCCTCCCCAAATTAGAAATATATATATATACAAGATTCAGGGTACTGACATCAAAAGCAGTGAAAACAGGAGTTATACCATGGGGGAAGAACATACAAGAGAAAGAAAAAAATCACATAGTACATTTTAAATACGGTAAAAACAATGGCAAGAAAAGAAAGAAGAAAAAAAAACCACTTGTGCTCCTGTTTTTGAGTTCATTTCACTTAACATCATCTTATATAATCATATGCACATAGCTTTTGACTTATACTAGTTATTGCAAATAAGGGAAAATATGGAACCTATTTTTCTTTGGGCCTGGCTAACTTCACTAAATATAATTTTTTCCCAGTCTTTCCATTGTCTAACAAATGGGGCAATGTCTCATTCTTTCTAAAGGAGGCATAGAATTCCATTGTGTGTGTGTGTGTGTGTGTGTGTGTGTGTGTGTGTGTGTGTGTGTGCGCGCGCGCGCATGTACATTATTCAATCCATTCATCTACTGAGGGGCATCTGAGTTGGTCCCATATCTTAGCTATGGTAAATAATGCTGCAATAAACATAGTTGTGATGGTAGCTTTGGTATGGCCTTGTTTGTGATCATTTTGGGTAAATGCCCAAAAGTGGGATTGCTGGGTCATAGGGAGCTCTATGTGGAGTCTTTTGATGAACCTCCATACTGCTTTCCAAAGTGACTGAATAAGTTTACACTGCCACCATCAATGCAGTAGGGTTCCCTTTTGACCACATCCCCTCCAGCAACTGTTGTCATTAGAGTTCTTGATTATAGCCATTCTAACTGGGGTGAGGTGGAATTTCAATGTTGAAAATGACCTAACTGAGTTAATAAAACTAAATTTGATAGTCCATTTCCACTTTTTAAACTTATAAACATATTTTCCTGAGGTAAAACTAAAATGATGAAGTTTTTCCCTCTATTAATTGTAATGTGGGATCTGAAAGGAGGGAAAGAAACTAAAAAAGAGTAACACAAATTGGATGAATTTGATTGAAGAAGTTTCAATTGATCTAAGAATATGTATACAAAATTGAAGATATTACAATGAAACTTCTTTGTACAACAATTTATACTTATACAAATTGTAATGTTTTAACTCATCAAAATAATGATCACAGAAGTTTGATAATATCAAAGTTAGACTTTGTGTATTTATAATATATAACACAGTAAAAATAAATTTCAACAAACATGTTTACATGTTTTCCAACTCTTTATATGGTTAACAAAAATCTTTAGAACTACATACATGGCTCAAGTCACAGAGCATGTACCTAGCATGCTTACAGAATCTATTAAATCCTCAATACTACAAAAAATAAGCAAACAGATAAGAAAAATTATTTTCAAAAGCATCAAAACACCAAAAAAGATGCAACTAAATAATATCATCTGATATAATTGTAATCTCAATCATAAATTACTCCCCTACTTGGATCCTCAAATTCACAATGTAAAATGGTAAATAATTCAGTCTGCTTTTCTTTTACCCTTTGAAGTATTCTTTATCCTGAGTACTATTCTTTGCCACTGTCCCCAAACTAGATCATGTAATATGATCAATAATATGCTGAGCCTTCTTCCACGCCTAGCACTAGTCAAACCTTCAGCTAACCTGGTTGATGCAGGTGAGTGAAATAAGAACCTTTTCCTAGATAAGAGCACCAACTTAAACTTGCTTCTGTCTAACAGAAGCAAGTGACTGTATTTAAATCCACAAAAAATTGGAATTATTTGTGAAGTAAAACAAGTTGAATGATGCATGCTCACTTTCATATTGTACACAAAAGCATTTATCCTCAATTGGGAAGAAAAGTACTCTCAGAAAATGAGCTAGTGGAATTAATGGCCTATATATCAGATTTTATGGCTGCTTTCATTTTGTCTTATGGTATGGATAAAGGTTTTACCACTAACTGGCCCTTATTCTTGACTCTGGCAAACATAACTTTCTGTAATCAGTAGAGTAAAAGTTCTTTGATTATCTCATTTTTACTTGCAAAGTTAAAGCATAATTGCTAAAATTATATACTAACAATGCTTCTTATAAGCTAGCTGCATTTTTTGCAGGTCTGGGGCTTGAACCCATGACCTGGGTGCTGTCCCTGAACTATTTTGTTCAGGGTAACACTCTACCACAGTACCACTTCCTTCCTTTTTGTAGTTTATTGGAGATAATAATCTCATGAACTTGCCTACATGGCTGATTTTAAACCATAATCCTCAGATCTTAGCCTCTTGAGTAGCTAGGACAAGAGGCATGAGCCACTGGTGCCTTGCTATAAGCTAACAAATTACAAGCATTGTAATTAATAATAAATTAGGGATATTTTAAAGTCAATAAGCTAATGAGTTGGTAATCCATGTCACAGAAATATTTATACAATATAGTAAAACTAATTTTCTGTAGGGAATGCAAAAATTTCCCTTTATTATCTGTCATATAACCAAACAGTTCTGTTTGTTTCTATAAGCTTATATATAATTATTGTTACTTTGACAAAATTAAAAGTAAGTTTAATTTTGAAAATAAATGTCTTCTACCCTATTTGACTGGGAAATATCTCTGCAATCATCTATGAGCATAAGTTTTTCAAGAAACTATTTTAGTCCAACTATATCTCATTATGCTAAAACTTAGAAAAGTGGATTCAGTAATGATTTATATTTTTGTAGTCCATGTATTAATTTTAAGGGGAAAGAAAATTTGACAAGCATTCATGATTCTCTCTACTGTGTGGAAAACTTCACTAAAGTTTATCAAGTTGTTAATATGGTAAAAAAAAAATTCGAAGAATCAAAACAAACCTCAAGCCACCCAAGAGATATATTTAAAGTTTGTTAACACTCTGATATTTCATGACCAGTAACAAGCAGTCTTCCAGTTAGAAGAGTCAGAACGTTATACCATTTGATATTCTAGCACCAAGTACTTTACAAAACATATTCAAGAATATGCCTATTTGTAGGATGAACAAGCATACAGTAAACTAGCTATTTTATGTATATTTTGTGCTAATTGTTATATGTTTACAAGGTAATTGTTTTATGTTTTTGAGTTTTTTTTATAATGGCATGGGAATGGAAACAGATTAGAAGTGATGAGATTGGAAATTCACAAATTTAATAGAATTTGAATCTGAAATCACATTCGTGAAAGGATGTCAATTGTCAAAGGGAAAAAGACTTGGCTGGAATGAGATAGGAGATGAAGAGAGGGGAGAGAAGTGGAGGGGAGGGGAGGAAAAGATAGAAGAGAGAAATGGAGAAGGAAGAATATAAAGAGAAGGGGAGGAGAGAAGAGATGGGAGGTAATAGGGTAGAGGATAAGGTATCTCTATTTCTTTCTGTGTCTGTCTGTCTGTCTCTATAAAAAGCCTGATCAGAGGCTAATACTCTTAGAGAGGAAACCAAAGCAGAATATAAATGTAATGATATACCATCTTCATTATTCTACTATGAGATACTCTTAATAGTACAGCTACTTTTTTCTACATGATGCCTGAACTTACATTTATTTCAAATTGGAATGTATGTATGTTTTGTTTTCAAGTTAGTAGACATACTTGGTAAATGTGTCCTAAATACTAGTGACATATGTAAGTCATTTAGCATAGTTTAATTTTAGTAAGCCTCAAATAGGTTTGATATCTTATTTCAGAGTCATAATGACATTACAGTCTCATATCTTCAAAGGAAAGCACACGCCAACTCCCCTTTCCATCTGTGTCTTACTGCCCCATCCCACTTCACAGACTTCTCATCTCAGAACTCATCTTAGTTCCATTCTCCGCTCATGTTAATTTTACAATCTTTCAAATATCACCTTTCTAGTCTTCGAGATCCATAAAGGTAAAGCCTATTTTAATAGGTATAACCACAGTACTAAGATCAGAATCTAGTATATAGCAGATACTCAAATGTTTGATTATATATATATATATATATATATACAAATATATGATAATGAATGATTGTTTTCACTATAAGTGGTAGGACAAAAGGTGAACTAATTCAGCAGTGATATTCACTAGACACTGTATTAGAAATGAACTATAAAACTTGGGGGTGAGTTGGACCTGGAGGAAAAAACTGGGAGAAAATGAGGGAGGAGTGACACTGTTCAAAAGAAATATAGTCATTACCTGACTCATGACCTGTAACTTCTCTGTACATTGCCTTTACATAAAAAAAAATCCCACTGATACTTCTTGGGCAAACTATGCATGCTACAAACTTTAAAAAATCATACGTATATTTATCCCTTCCAAATCTGCATTGAACTTCTAAGATAAAGCCTAGAAAATTCCTAAAACTCAATATGTAAAATGCTGAACATATGTTTTGCTTTCTAAATTTTTATCAATTTACATTGCCTAAGAGAATGTCATCCAGGTGTTCAAGTAGAAAATGAAGCACTTATTCTTTATTCCCCTTTTTCCCAAACCTGGTTTTCCTCAACACATTGTCATTCCCCAATAATTATCTACTCGGTGATCATTCCATGATTACTCTCCGTCCCGAGAATGATCAAGATCAGCATGGCTGTCTAGAGTAATGCATTTGCTTTCAAGTTGGCCTTCTTCTGAATCAGCATCCATTTGTTTTCCATATTTCAACAGTAGCAAGGGTCAAAAATTTAAAAAAAACCATATCTGTGAGTTGTAGGACCAAGGCCAAATTTCAGAATGATTGTCCTCAACACCCTGTTTCGTTTATGATGTTTCTTTTGTGTGTAACATATATCTTTCTATCTGCTAAGATTACAGTTATATTTAAAAAATTTTTAATTTTAAAATTTAAAAATTTTAAAAATTTAAGTAGACCTTATTTCTTTCACATAAGCATGAATTCCCTGATATTTAACATTGACACATATATTCTCATAGTCACACATATCTGTATCACAAAACATACCTTATCTATCAACCATTTGTCTAATTATCCATTTATCCAACTGTTCATCTCTCTGCCTTCCCAGTGAATTAGCAATTCCTGTGAATTGGATTATCACATGTCTCCATTATTTAAATAACCATCAGCAAGTTGAAAAAAATTATTTATTGAAAAATGAAGGAAAAGGGTCATTTTTTACCATGTATTGTTTTATTTCTTAGTAAATCTTAGGTGGGAATAGCATGTGTTATTCATATGTTCTATCATTGTCCTGAACATACAACCCCTAAAACTTTATTTTTTAAAAATTACTTATTTTCTTTCTTTTGTTCTCATTAAATCATCATAAGTTTGAGTAAGAATTAATGCTTATTACTATAGTGAATGGGATGACATTTAGTGTCAAATTACACAATGTTCTTAGGAATGTGAGCAGTTGACTGGGAAGTAATTTGGCATTTAGTCATGTGGACATCTATTCACAGGTGCCCTAAAGAGGGTGGTAGTATTCCCTTCCCCTCCCCTCCCCCCCCTCCCCGTCCCATTGCACATTTGTTCAACCACTGGCTAGTCGCTTTTAAAACTTAAGCATATGAATCTGGGACATTTCTGGGTATTGGAGTCAATGGAAGTATCTAAAAGAAAATCCAAGGACAAGTAATTTTATCTACTAAATAAAGTTCACAAAACTGAACAAGTCAATTTTGCCCAACTACCACATATAACAGGAATATGTGTGACAGGAAGATGCTTTGCAAGGGAAGAAAAGAATGTTAAACAAAGCTACTGAGAATATTAAAGCTTGAGTTAAAGTAATAATGGAAATATCTAGGTGTGTATTTGAAATCATCATTTTTAGATGAACCACACTGGTGTATTTGTTCAGTTGTAAAATGGCTATGAAAATTATCATTTATATACTTGAGACCAAGGTATAATTTTTTCTAAGTAAATATGAGTAAGATCATTCTCTTTCCTTGAAAAATTAAAAATGATTGAATTTAAAATCTTTATATGATCATAAAATATGTGATTGAAAATGCTTAGAAAAAGACTTAGACATTGATCTATCTCTAGGGAGATATAAGTAAAAATAAAGAAAAGAAAAGCAGAGTAGTCACAGTTCAATTCTTCTATCTTTTAATACAGCATGACAGTTTTTGTTTTGTTTTGCACAAAATTCCTACATACTCTGTACTACTTAATAGTCGAGAAGCAATGACAACAAAAAATCAGTTAATTTTTAAATAGAAAAGGCAGGATGTGCTTTAATAAGCTAATGCTTCAAATATTTACACTTGATGATTAATTTCTGAAAATTAAGGATCCTTATGTCAGGGTGGATATTAATGATGTCACTTGTAAATATTATTATTCAATGCATAACCATTATTTCCATAGTATGGGTGATAGGCATTTTAATCTTTTTAGCACCTGTTTTCTATTATTTTAATTTCTATTATTACAAAAAAATGACATCCTAAATAATACAGAAAGTACAAACTTAATATATATCTTTGATGAAATTCTAAATATACTTTATGGCATGATAAAATTGTATGAAACACATAATAATATGTAGCTTAAGCTGGGTAGCACTAGCACATGCCTATAAACAGAGCTATTCAGGAGACTGTGACCTGGAGGATCAGAGTATGAAACAGATGGACAAACTGATAAAATTTTATTTGCAGTTAACCAGCAAAATGTGGAGCTGGAAGTGTGTTCAAGAGGTAGAGTTCTTAACTTGAGCAAGCAAGCCCAGCAAGTTTGAGGGTGAATTCAAACCCCACTACTGCTCCCCTAAAAGTGTGGCTTAAAAGTATAACTATAATAATAAATCTCAATAAAATTTTATTTTATAAGCATCAAATTCCTCAAATATCATTGAACCAATTGGAATATGACAGTACGCTTAGTGTATAAATGGTTGCTGGTCATAAACTACTCTTTTGACAAAATGATGAATGTTAATGTTTGAAAATATAGCCTACAAGATTAAAGTATTTGCTTTAATCTAATTATTAAGTATTTAATATTCTATGAAGATAGTGATTTATTAATTATTGAAGACATTTCTTTTTGATTATATTTAATTCTTTCAATGTGTTCACAAAAATGGTATGTAGCACAAATTTAAGGCCTTGTCAATGTAAAGATAGTGGGCTTAAAATAATGCCACTAAAATTTAATACTACTCATACATATCAAGTAGGAATATTTGTAGCTATAATTTTCTTCAAAGTATAAAATTCTGAGGGTATGACTCGCATAATAAATGCTGAAATTCAATTTTATATATTCAGATATGGGGGTCACCGGGATTGAAACAGTTTTAGTTCTATAGTACTGTATCAAGCTGCTTAAAATACCAGAGTTAACAAAAACCTTAAAAAAGAATAGTATTAGAAGAAAATTAAAGGAAGATAATTAACATTTTCAAATAGAACCATACTAATATTACATTAGAATTACAAATATAAAAATAAAAATAAGGCACAGCCAAGTACCAGTGGCTCATACCTCTAATCCTATCTACTCAGGAGTCTGAGATCAGCTTCTGCATAGAAGACTGTGAGACTCTTACCTCCGATTTATCAGTAAAGAGGCAGAAGTAGAGCTATGGTTTAATTGGTAAAAGGCTAGCATCAAGTGATAAGCATAAAGTATCAGCACCAAAAAAAAAAAAGACATACTCACACACATACACACAAACACACACATTAAAATCCAGTGACTAGTGGCCAAAGACTAAGTTAATAGTATTATTTTATTATTCTTCCTTTATTCAACTAATGCTCTATGAGTGTTTTTTAACAAGTATTTTATTGTGAAAATACTGTACAGAGGGGTTAATTTACATGAACAAGGTAGTGAGTACATTTCTTATCAAGCACTGCTGCCTCCACCTTTGTTTTTCCCCTACCATCCCTTCCCTCCTGTCTCCATACCGCCCCCATCTGTAAAGTTCATTTTTTAGATATATCCTCTATACATCTCATTGTTGCAATGGGTCAACCTGGAGTGTTTTATTATGAATAAGGAACTAAGTTAGATGCATTAACTCAAACTGATCACTGCTTTGTTTGGCTATTACTGTATCATTCAGCCACACCTCCAGCCAGGCTTTTTACTGGAGATGCAATCACATAAACAATTCTGTCTCAGCAGGGTTTGAATCACAATCTTCCAGAATTAAGCCTCTTGAATAGCTAGGGTTATAGGCAGGAGCCATGGTCATTTGGCTCAAACCTATTTTCTAAAATCCAAGAATGCTTGTTTCCAAGGTCAGGTTAGGAAATTTTTATTCAGCAACATTATGGTTTTAATATATTGAACAGATATAGTCCATTTGACATTTTTCTAGGTACTGATGTGAAAAAAATATGGCTTTTAAAATGAATAACTGTATGACCTTTAATCAGCAAAAAATAAAATAAAATCTCTGTACAAGTTTTTACTGTGTTAAACATTTTAAATTACAGCTATGCTGTAATTTAAAGGAGGAGTTATGATGAGCTATTTGGAAATCACAGAAAGTTATCCTAAATCCACAACTACACATGCCAATGAACTATTTCATAGATTAAAAAACATCTTGAAATGTAATCAGTAGCTCTAATAAATTTTTATAAAGCAATGTTACTAAAAATACACTTTACTTTTCAGTGCCAGAAACTGAACATGTAGCTTTGCAAATTCTGGGTAAGCAATCTATCTTTAAGCTGTAATATTAGGCCTGAAAAGACTTTTAAGAATAGGTTTTGAAATATATGTGAAATATATATTGAGATATATATGTATACATACATTTAAGTGGTAATTTAGAACAACTACAAAATACTTATTCAAATTAGCAGCCTTTAAACAGTCCCATTTCATTTGCATCAAATTGGAATTAAATAAATTGTCTTGGAAATTTTTGTTTTTGAGAATGAAAATAATGTATCTTAATACTGGAGCTATAAAGAACATTTTGTATTCAAGTTTTATCTGTAGTGTGTAATGATTATTAATCACTAAAAATACAAAAATTGATTTGCCTGAGATTACTACTAATACAAATATAAGTTGAATACATTTTGAAAATCATAAAAAAAATCAGTAATAATACTAGGTCAACAAAATTTCTGTCTTTCAAACAGAATCTCCACAGTCAAATACGTCAATCATCTCTGAAAACAGAGGATAACTACTGAATTGCTTAAATCTTTCACTTACCAACCTCCACAATACTAGAGCAGTTGGGATCTGTGAAGCCATCTGGACACTCGCAGGAAAAGGAATCATCAGCCAAGTCTGACAAACAGATGCCACCGTTTTCACATGGGTTGGGATCACAGATATTAGCTAATGAATAAAGAAAAAGAGATTGATGGTTTGTTTCTTTTGTCCTGATGTTAGTTAATAACAGACTAGTTCACGTATGGCATTGTTGTTTCTTGGGGAACAACATTTAGATGTATTAGATTAATAGATTTATTTATTAGATTTCCATGTAAGGTATGTAAGACCTATTTGAAGCCATGTGCTTTTAAGAGATGGTACTAATATAGAAGCAAACTCTTCAACTGAAACTTTACATCTTAGAGCTAACCATTCACTTTATGATTCCTTCATTAATTTGTTATGAAAAAAGAAAATATTATCTTCTTACAGACAGGGGCAAACAGTAAACCCTCTTTTGCACCTTAGAACTCATTGTTGAGTATGAGAATGTGGTACACGTAAGTAGGAATAAGATTCCTACAATAGTTAACAATGTGGGGATCTGTAAACTTACACAGGTTGGCTCTGAGAATAACATTGATGTAAAAGCTATCAGTGTCAGACTGCTTTATTATATTAAGCAATCTCCAGCATATATCCATATATACTTTGCAATTTCACAGTCTTTCTCACTGAAGTGGGGAGAAGTTATTTCTGGATTTTTACAATCTAGATCTATCTAATAGAACTTTTTTGCCCAATGGAATATTAACAGACTTCAGTCCGCATATTTGGAAAGCACCTGAAAAGTTTTACTTATAACCTCATCACTGTCACAAAAACACATTTAAATCAACATGATTGCAAGAGGTGAGAGAAGTATGAGAAGATAAGAGAGAAACTGTACAGAGAAACCAGTTTTAACATACCAAAGTCCAAAAACATTTGGCTTTGTCTTTGGCACCACGTGGCAGATAGATTGTGGAAAGTACAGTGAGAAAATGACTCTAGAAGGGCAAAAGAATGGGCTCCTAATGCTGCCTAGAAAGAGACAATTGCAATAGTTCTCACCTAGGATATTGTGGGAGATAGAAAATGTACAATTTGGGGAGGGGAAGGGAAATAACGAAATGCTGAAATAAGGATACAGGATGACCCATTGTAACAATGAGATGTACAAGACTAACTTTATAACTTTGCAGAGTCGGAGGGGGGGGGAGTTGGGGAGGTGGGGAGGGAGGGCATGGTGGGGGAAAAACAAAGGAGGGGGTAGCAATGTTCGATAGGAAGTGGATTTATTCATAACCTTACTCATGTAACTGTAACCCCCTCTGTGCAGTATCTTTACAATAAAAACATTTAAAAATTAAAAAAAAGAAAATGTACCTTATGAACTTTTGGATACAAGCAAAGAGATTAACAGGTAGACTGCTAAAAGTGTCAATTGGCTCACATGATAAGGTAGTATACAAAGGAAATGTGCTTAATAGAGAGGTAGTCCATTTGGGAATAAAGAGAAGGTATATAAAAGGACATGATTTCTTCTAGAAAGTAAAACTGCTTCTCAACTCCAGACACCCAAGATAGTTAATGATGAAATTGAAAGCCCTGACAGAAAGAGATGACATCAACCTAGATATCAAAACAAGGATGAATAAATGTTATTGAGAAAAAATGCAAATAAAAGGGCATTTAGAAATTTATAGATTGTTCCTGAACATCTTGATATACCCAAAGTTGCTTTGATTAAGTCTTCTATGGAAAGAAAGCTTCAGAAAAAATCATGAATGTGTCTTATTGCACAAACAGCATTTGAATCAGATTTAAATATATATATATATATATATGTATATATATATCATTTTTTCCAAATCTTTCAATTTCCTAACAAATGGGGCAATGTCATTCTTTCTGATGCGGGCATAGAATTCCATTGTGTATATATACCACATTTTCTTGATCCATTCATCTACTGAGGGGCATCTGGGTTGGTTCCATATCTTAGCTATGGTAAATTATGCTGCAATAAACATAGTTGTGTTGGTAGCTTTAGTCTGGTCTTGTTTGTGATCATTCCGGTAAATGCCCAAAAGTGGGACTGCTGGGTCATAGGAGAGCTCTATGTGGAGTCTTTTGAGGAACCTCCATATTGCTTTCCAAAATGGTTGAACAAGTTTACACTCCCACTAACAATGCAGTAAAATTCCTTTCTGTCCACATCCCCTCCAGCATCTGTTATTAGACTTCTTGATTATAGCCATTCTAAGCCCAAAGAAACATAGGTCCCATGGTTTCTCTTATTTGCAATAACTGGTATATGTCTGAGACAAACAGAGAAGAGGTCAGATAAGTTGATGTTAGGTGAAATGAACCCTAAGATAAGTATTCAAATGTTTTTTCTCTCTTGGGATTGTTTCTAATATATTTATAAGATGATTTCTTTGTTGCTTTTTATGTCCCTCCCTCACTGTATAACCCCTGCTTTCACTGTATTTGACGTTGGTATAATTTGTGGAGGTGAAGGGAAAAAACAAATTGTTAAATAGGGATACAGGTGGACCCATTGCAACAATGAGATGTACAAGTAGTTATGTAGAAAAATGAACTTTACAACTTTTGGGGGGTGGGGAGGTGATGGGAAGGGATGGGAAGGGGAAACAAAGGAAGAGGCAAAAATGCTTGATAAGAAATGTACTCATTACCTTGCCCATGTAATCATAACCTCTCTGTATGGTATTTTCACATTCACACACACACACACACACACACACACACACACACACACACACACACTATATATATATATATATATACACATATATATGTATATATGTATATATATACATATATATACACACATACATCATTTTAAGGAAATTAAATTGGAATGTGTCTCCAACTGGCTTAAAATAGAATTTGAATTTTTAAATATTTTTAAATGACAGGGTTTGAGGCTTAATTTCTACATTTAAGAAAAGTTTTTAGGAACTATTTTCCTTTGGAAGTACTTTCATATGAATTCATATCTTCTCTCCAGACTGATCACATTAAAATTTTAGAATAACTGGAAATGAAAATCAATTTTTATCAGATTTATAAAATACATTATAAGACATGATAAATAATAGATTCAAAATGCATTAGCACTTTTGTAAATCTAGGAACACATTCAAAAATGAATGAATACATTGAATGAATGAATGAATCCAAAGTATTTAGTAGGATTGAACCATCTATTGTGTGATTGGAAATGCCCAAGAATGTACAAATATGTCAGATCTTGTAAAGGCATTATAATCTATAAAATAAAGGGGCATTATAATCTATAAAAATAAAAAGTGAATAAGATCTTTTGACATGAAACTTAACGTATCTATATGTTAAAAAAACAGTTCTGGCAATATTTTACAGAGTCCCCACTGAATGAGAGAAGTTGCTAATTAGTAAAGGGACATTTGAGACAACTTTCTGTCTTTCTCATTGTATATTTGGCTAGAGAAACATCTCATCATCCTTTTATCTTATTCTTCTTTTCCTAAGTGCGTGCTGTATGGCATGCACCGAAGTAAGTGCCAAACTAAGGAAATTATTGAGAGGTATAAAATTTACTATAGGAGATAAGATAAAAGCAGGAACAATTACATGAGTTAGTCATATAACCAGTGACTATATCACCCAAAGTGTGGAACCAGTGGAGAAGATATCATTGTCAAGTGGTGAAAATGAGGGAGGGATGTATGCCTAACCTACTATACAAAAGAAAGAATATCTTCCAAGGGGAAATATCATGTCTTATTCTGGGAATTCTTCACATGCCAGTATTGCCAGCGTATAAATGCATGTGAGGAACAGAGTAATAAGGTGGGAACAAGGTTCTATAAAAATGCCCTTTTATGTAGTCTCAGCATATTTGAACTAATAGTTGAACACAAAAACTTCATGGAAATAGTTTAGGGATGGGAAAACATACCAACACATTTGTGGTTTGGAATGAAAACCGTGGCAAGCACATTTTAGCATTAGATGGATAAGGCAAAGTTGAGGGCACAGAACAAAACATGAAACTTTCAGAGTCATCCCAGTAAAAAACAAACAAACAAACATAGAGTTTGGTTTCATTTTATCTTCTTTAGAAGTAGTCACAGGCAAGGGAAGAGATAGAGACACCATTTCATCACAAATCCAGATCCTACATACCAGGTAGTAGCATAGGAAATGAAAATCCCACAGAACACTCACTTTTCATCTCATAGATAGTTAACCTAAAAGTGAAGGCATAACTGTTGAGAATTTTTTTTTTGGGGGGGGTCCGATTGTGGGGCCTGAACTCTGGGCCGGGGCGCTCTCCCTCAGCTCTTCAGCTCAAGGCTAGCGCTCTACCACTTGATCCACAGCGCCACTTCCGGCTTTTTTCTTTTTGCTTATGTGGTGCTAAGGAATCGAACCCAGGGCCTCATGGATGCAAGGCAAGCGCTCTACCACTGAGCCAACTTCCCAGCCCAACTGTTGAGAATTTATAGGAAGATTCAATTACCAATTAAAATGTAAAGTCATGTCTCTGGTAAGGGCACAATAGCACAGCTTTGTACTGTTAGATTAATAACACTGTCACCCACTATCCACATAGTAAATGAAAACAATCATTAACACCAGGTTTTCATTATCAACCATGATTCCATGGATTTATAACATTACTGAAAAGGAGATTTCTGCATTCCTAGGTCAGTTTTTGTTACTGTAGCAATGTTCAGAGGGGCAGGCTGAGTTGTGCATGTTATATTGATTTGTTTACATCAATAGAGGAATGTCCATGGGAAAGAATTGAAGTCTGAGTAAAAATTTGGAGGGTTAGGTTTATTTTTGCATATTTATTCAAAACTCAGGGCATCCAATTCAGATCTCACTCTCTCCTAACAAGCATTCTTGAAAGGAAATTTACTGTTGTGTACATATTCCTTATATACCCAGGGTTACTAATGGCTGCCCTTTCTTATCCGTTACATTGTCTCATTATTTTGGTAAGATTTGAATATTTCAATAAATATCTCAAATAAAGGAACAAACATCTGTGATTATCTTTCTGGATGATAATATTAAATCTAGACTGTTTCCTATTAGGTATGTGTTCCAGTCATGTAAGTATTATGTGGTTTCCATGAGACAGATCTATCTGGTCACCTCTGGTTCTGTCAGAGATGTCAGCTTTTATTTAGTTGACCTGTCATTCTCTTTTGTTCTTGGTGCTTTATGGTTATTCTTAATTTCATTTACTATGAAACATATATATATATATATGTATATATATATATAATTTTGTGGGGGAGGTAGGGCAGTCCTGCGGGTGAACTCAGGGCCTGGGCACTGTCCCTGAGTCAATTTGTGTTCAAGGCCAGTGCTCTACCACTTGAGCCGACTGTTACTCCTGGCTTTTTCTGAGTGGTTTATTGGAGATAAGAGTTTCAAGGACTTTTCTACCCAAGCTGCTCTTAAACCACAACCCTCAGATTTCAGCCTCCTGAATAGATACCATTACAGGCATGAGATGCCCAATGCTCAGCTTTTTAGTTGATAGTTAAAATTGTATACATGTATGGTATATACACTGTGGAATAATTAAACCTAGGTAATTAATAGAAATTTTGTTATTTCACACTGGTATCATTTTGTGTTGAACACAGTACATATTTATTCTTTATAGTTTTAAATAACTCAGTATATATATATATGTAGAATGTACACGTACACATGCATTTTTCTGTTATTTTTCCTTTGGAGCTAAAAATTGAACCCAGGGCCTTTTACATGTAAGGCGAGTACTTTACTACTGGCCTCTATCAACAGCACTGAGATTACCATATATTGTGAACTGTAATCACTCTATTACATCTTTTTACTGTCATTAATATTTACATAATGTCCTTTTGAGAGGGAGAATAAATTTGATTTAAAAATTACACAAATCAGTGTCACATTGTGACCAAATATATGTGAGCCTTGAAGGACAGTAGGGAAACTGGATTGATTTCAGGAGTTTTTGTCTACATAACTGAGTTACCATCTTTATAAGGAAATATAATAGCCTTTGTTTCAAAGACAGTATTGCTGTTTGAGACTCTTTAAATCATACAGAAAAGAAATGACTAATAAAGCTATTGAGTAAGCAGATATGGAAATGGAGAGGTTTTATTTTAGCATAAATTTTTATGTCTGAATGTTAATACCAAACGTCAAAGAGAATCTGTAAAGAAGGGAAGTGAAAGGAGGGAATCACAAAGAAAGAGAAGAGATTCTCAGACAACTAACAAATATTAAAAGAAAAGGAGGGAGTCAGTACTATGCCCTTTTTAAGTTTTTACAGGTGGAGACTCATGTGTCCATGTATATCTGAGATTAATAAAGATACCACATAAATAGTTTTAGGGGGAAGAATGCCCACAGAAAGATAATATCTGGCTTTGGTTAAGGCAGAGAATAGACAACAGAAGCCATTGAATATAGAGAAAGGTTATCATAGATCTCTAATTTGAATGTGATATAGTCCTCAATTATTAATCACATCTTTGTGCCAGTTCAGCTCTCCAGGAAGTAAATTTTTCTTTTGGTCGTGGGTCTTGAACTCAGGCCCTAATCCAAGAAGTACACTCAAACATAAAATTAAGAGTATAAAAAGCTTAACTGGATTGGGGTATAGCTCAGAGACAGTATTTGCCTAGCATATGTGAAACTCTGGGTTTGAACTCCAGCAACAAGAAAGAAAATGGATGGTAGGAAAACAAACAAAGGAGGAAGCCACAATGCTTGATAGGAAATTTATTCATTACCTTGCTCATTAACTGTAACCCCTCTGCACAGTATTTTTACAATAAAAAATGTACAAAGAAAGAAATAACGACAATTTGTAGTAAAATTTTGAGAAAGCAGAAGAAATCAGGAAAAGCCTTCATCTTGTGATACCGGTCTAGCAATGATGAAAATAAATAAGGGAAACATGGGGATAGATGTGCTTTCTACTAGTACCAAATAATGGAGCCTCTGTCTCCAATGGAAATTTCACAGACTTAGCTAATCTAACAGGGAGTTTCCAACCTGACATTATTTATCAGAGAAGTCCTATTGTGACAGAAATGACCAGTTACTTAGTTACTCTCCCCACATAAAAGTATTGGCTTGAAGCAGTCTGAGTAGAAGGAAACTTTAAAGTTCATGTGACATCTTGAAAGTTCTGTAGAGGGAGCCTATTAATGTTAGCTGCTAAGCAAGCATATTCTTTCTTGGGAAGAAAGGTTGAAAGGGTGGAATTGATCACTGTATTCCTAAATTGCTCTGTTAAATAGCAACTCCTTTGTATACTAAAGATAATATTTTAAAATTTTTTATTTAAAAGGTGATGAGCAAAGGGTTCCAGTTACATAAATAAGGTAATGAGTACATCTCTTTTTTAAATTTTAGGTTTTATTATTTTTTTTTTTTTGGTCAGTCATGGGCTTGACCTCTGGGCCTGGGCGCTGTCCCTCAGCTCTTCAGTTCAAAGCTAGCACTCGACCACTTGAGCCACAGAGCCATTTCTGGCTTTTTCTGCTTATGGGTGCTGAAGAATTGAACCCAGGGCCTCATGCATGCAAGGCAAGCACTCTACCACTGATCCACCTTCCCAGCCCCGAGTACATCTCTTTTTAATCATTGTTACCCCATCCCTTATTATCTCCCACTTACACCTCCCTATTTCCCTCCCCTCCAAGTTGTAAGGTTCTTATCCCACATAGTGTCAAGTGAGTATCAATGTTGCATTAGTTCATCCTTTATCCTTCTGTTTCTGTGTTCCCTTTCCCTTGCACAAATTGAACAATCTTACATACAAAATACATATTACTGGAAACTGAGAAAAATGAGCGTGGAAAAGAAGAAAAAAAACTACATAAAGGACATAGTAATAATCTCTTATTTCCATATATTGGAGGTCATGTTGATAGGCTTCATTATATATAGTCCTATACACAAAGCAATTGGTTATTGAGATCCCCTGTTAAGAATATCATAGACATATTATAATCCTTACAAATGAAGGATATCATGCAACCTACTTTTCTTTGGGACCCGCTTATCTCACTTAGTATAATAAGATCTTTTTTGGTCAGTCATCGGGCTTGAACTCTGGGCCTGGCCTCTGTCCCTCAGTTCTTAGGCTACTGCTGTACCACTTAAGCCATAGTGCCACTTTTGGTTTTCTGGTGATTAATTTGAGATAAGAGTCTCCCAGACTTTCCTGCAAGGGCTGGCTTTGAACCATGATCCTTAGGTCTCAGCCTCCTGCATAGCTAGGCTTATAAGCGTGAGCCACCAACGCCCAGCTTAAGTTAACTTTTTTAAAGGAGAAAGAAGTTTGACTTGTTGAGGGCTTAGCAACAAATATATCATAAAATTTAAAAATAATTTTAAAAAAGAGGAGATGGGGTAATACCTCTTCATGGGTACTATACCCCCATTCACTCTCAAAATTGCCCTTTGTATAAAGTTTGTATGCTTACTCTAGTGAAACTCATCATATCATATCTTGTGCTATTATTGTCTAGGCTCAGAACATACTGTTAGTGGGTGGTATGGATGTGGGCAGATACTTAAGTGAAAACATACTCTCACAGCTGGAATTTCTTATCCAATTAAAATACACTGTAGGGACTTTTGATTCCCTGTAACTGCTATTAATCTAAGGAAGTATCAGCTCAGGAAAGAAACCCTGATTAAAGTGCAATAGACTCTAGACTTCAAATCAATTTTTGTCTATTGGTTTGTTTCCTGGTAGAAAAAGAAACCAGTGAAAGAAGGCAGGCTGAATAAAGGAAAAGAAGATAATATGAAATTTTGTGGCTCTCTATCCCACTGTCTTAAACATACCTCTGCCTGGTGTCATCCATGTGCAGGGTTATACCTTGATATTTCTTGGCTGGCTGGCCTCACCTACTTTAGATTAGGACAGATGTGTTTAATTTTATTCTAACGATGTTTTATGGTTCCATCTGCAGTTTATGGCAGACTCAGGCAAATTAAGCTGATGCCGCTTTGCCTTTTGGCAATAGAATGAAGCAATTATTTTTCCCAGAGGCAAGAAATCATTGCAGGCTAAATTTAACTTACTGTTTGCCTGCTCTTTGCACCCACTCTCCAGGGTTCTGAACGAAGTGGAATTATCTGTGTGTATTCAGTTAGCTCCATTCTTCTCACTGATCCACTGCCTCTTGCTCGTCACCTTATATTTCATTTCATTACATATTTGCAATCTCCAATCTTTTAACTTATGGAGCAAAAGGAACAGGCTTGTATAAACTCTCAAGTATTACTCAAGATGAGACGACAAAACAAGTAAAAATAAACCAAAACGGAAACTAAAAGCATCTAACTTTCTAATGGTGGTTGTCTTTTCTCTGAGTCCACTATACACCAGTATTCAAATTCCAGTTCCACAGATAAAGGAACATTCTATGCTGGCACTACTATGAGAATCTGATGGACAAGACAGCTAATTTATTTCATTGACATTTAAGTTCTCAGATGGTTTATGTGTTCAATTTTCTTGATAAGTTAGTGTCTGTCCCCAGTTCACATATCAGAGAATCACTGACTCATTCATCATATATTCATATGCCAGGCACTACATTTGACAGCAAGAGTACAGTGAGCATGAAATGCATAGTGTTTCTGCACTCTTAATGTCTATAGTAAGGAGAGAGCATGAATAATGAAAAACTTACAAATAAATAAACAACGTGGTGCTCACTGTAATGAAAGCCAGGAGGGAAAGCAGGCTGATAAGAGAGACAATAAGCAGAATTGGCTACTTAAGATAGAATGCCAAGTGAAAATTGA
The DNA here is from genome assembly GCF_000151885.1 of Dipodomys ordii. Lineage (NCBI taxonomy): Eukaryota > Metazoa > Chordata > Mammalia > Rodentia > Heteromyidae > Dipodomys > Dipodomys ordii. Next base: position 6,389,421 of record NW_012267244.1, on the reverse strand, counting down.
AGGATGCACAGATCCAGCAAGTCAAAAAGCTAAGGATCACTATTCTACATGGAGAGGAAAGAAAGTAGTCTATTTTCAATATGTGAGAGAATGGCGAAGTTAACAGGAAGGTGGAGGTAAATTCTAGCAAAATGTGATTATTATTATAATTTTAATGGAGGCTTAGATGTTAAAGGCTTGCATGTAATCCTGTGTTTATAATAAGGCCATTTCTCATATGATTATATATATATATGTACACACATATACGTATACATATATAATATCTACGGAAAAAGTCTTAGTTTTTATGCCTATATATATTTTTCTAAAGATCAATGCATTTACAGCAATATAATGGTATTCATATATTTGCAGAATTAATATAAGTATATAAATCAATATTTTCTTTCTCATTTTTCTCTGTTCTTTTTCAAGTGTTGACATATATTACCATACATCTGCACCATCATTCCTGACAAACATATACTCAGATGTAAAATTAAAAATAAAAACAAAATGCTTAAATAAGATTACAGGCTGACCCATTGTAACAATGAGATGTACAACACACTATGTTGAAAATGAAATTTACAACTTTGGGGGTTGGGAGAGAGAAGTTAGGGAGGTGAGGGGGAAAGTAAGGGAAAAACAAAGAAGGAGGTAACAACAGTAGATAGGAAATGTACTCATTACCTTACTCATGTAACTCTAACCCATCTGTACAGTATTTTTACAATAAAAATATGTACAAAAATTTGATGTATTGTTCAAACATTTTGCCTCAGTAATACAACTTATAATTTACTTCCTTCAATGTCACTGAAAACTAAATTTGAAGAACACGACAATCCATATTTATATAAGAGATGTATCACACAGAGACTACTTAAATTCAAGCTCTACAACCATAAAAAGGTAGGTCAGGTCTTTGCCTTTTAGCCACATCTTCAATGTTTTGCTCGCCCATTGAACTGAGTAGAGATGTCATTTGTGTAAGAACTAAATGAAAATAAAACTTTGCCACGAATTTTACAATTTAGAATTTTGGAAAAAAATATAGAAAGAGTATTGGCAGTATGAGCCAACTCTAGTACACAAATGTGCAAAAACTCTACTTAAAATGAGATAAAGTTCATGAGAATTTGCATACTACAACTGGCAAAATTCACAGAAAATGTTAGCACCCTTATGACTTACTACATATAAAATTATGGAGCAATATAAATGTCATTTTCTGAATCAACAACCAACTTCTTAATCTATTTTGTTACCTCTTAAGACATGGTTTGTGTTGAATGTTAAATATTTTGTACGTTCTGTTTAATTTGATGCATAGATTTTTGATTTGAAAGTCTCACGAACTAAAGATTATGTTTGTGCTTATTATGTATTCCAAAAGATATGATAATTTGAATCATTATATGCATTTAATAAATGAGTTTCATATGATCATATACACATAGTTGTTGAGATTTTGTGATCCTCTCCTGAGAATATCCACCTTTGGTCTTGGTGTGTGAATGCTTAGAGTCTTGTATAATTTATCATGTCTGGTGTAATTTTTTGTAAGATCTTTTTTTTT